>NC_057801.1:639279312-639297983 GCF_018294505.1 Triticum aestivum
CGGCGGGAGGTGGGAGGCGGCTAGGAGTAGGTGGAAGGCTAGGGATGCCCAAAATGGCAAGGGGAGGGGGTTTATATAGTAGTTTTTGGCTAGGGTTTGGTCTAGGGGGGGGGGTCGAACCCTCTGATCTTGATCGGACGACACCGGCGGCGAGGAGGGGTAGGTTGGGCCTTGTGGGCTGTGAAGAGGAGGTTGGGCTGAGAGGAGAGGGAAGAAATGCAGCCCGCAACTGTTTCCGGATACCGAAAACGTCCGACGTATAGACCGGCTATATTGCGGTTGTAGGTTTAACGGTTGGGCTATCAAATGGACTCTGAATGCGACGAAACTTGGCAGGCGCTCTGTCTACACTATAATAAGACCGCACGACAAGTTGCAACCCATTCCGAGAACATTTTTATGCCACTTATAAAATAATATTTCGGAGGTGCCGCGGGCGCGTGCGAGTGTGTCTGGACTCCGAACGGACAACGGAGAGGACCGGGGAAACCCGAACGGATGCAAGTTTTGAAAAACATGAAGATGAAATGCGGATGATGACATGGCAAAATGCAACACACAAGCAAATGACATGGCAACTACGGCGAATAACTGGCAGACACCTGGCGCATCGGATCCGGGGTGTTACAACACTCCTCCACTAACAAGAGATCTCGTCCCGAGATCTTAGGACCGAGACGGAAGGAAAAAAGGGATGAGGTGAAACAAGAACTGAAGAGAAGAAGCAAAGAATCGAGAGCACTCGAGAAGAAGAGAGGAACGACGAGAATGACGAGAATCAAATGCTCATGGAAACACGATAGACTCTGAAAGCACTCCGGTTAGAATGAGATGAGAAACGAATAAGACTGAAAGAATTTAGGCAGCACTCCGGCTGAAAATGGAAGGAAAAGACATGAACTTCACAAGATGGGATGACACTTGACGAGATGAACAACGCAAAGCCTCCGAAAAAATTGAAATAATTGAATGAAAGAACTTAGAAGGAAGGATTGAATGAAGTTGTTGAGAAAATCAACAACGAAAGAATAAGCTTGTTGTGGACTTATAGGTAACATCTCAAGATCATGAGGTGATAACCGACCACAAGCGGAAATGATTGGATAGCTGATAAGAACGAAGAAATGCAAAACTCCACTTCCAAAAGAAAATGAAGAATTACTTGCACTTCGAGACGCGAGAAGAAAAGATACTTGAACTCCACCAACAAAATCTTGATGAACTCTTGAAGAAAAGATTAAATCATGAAGAACCACCATGAAGAAATCCGGTAACAAAAGGATGATGAGATAGAATGAAAGATGAAAATAATAAGATTAAAACCTTGCGGTGATTTAGATGGGGTTCCGACGAAATGGCAGAGAAATTTTGAACTCCGGAAAAGAAAAAAAAGAAAACACTTGGAACTAGAATTTATTCATTAAGAACAAACTCCGAAGGAAGGGATTAATCACTTGGATTAATAAGAATAAGATTTATTGTATGCTTATCCTTCATCAAATAAAATTGATGACCAACAATGGATTTTTGCATATTACTTATTCTTCTTGAAAAGGATTGAGAAGTGACATGCCGCAAACTTGAGAAGGTCTTCATGAACCACCGGTAGGATTGGAAAGAAACGAATGGGTATATGATAATCAAGGAAAAGAATCTTGAACGAACCACCAGAAGAATTTGGAAATGACTGATGAAAGAGAAATAATCACTGGAAGAATTAGAAGAACCAATATTCTCGAGGGGATTTAGATGCACCGGGATAATTGGATAACGGTAGCTGAAATTTGAGGACGAAGAATTCTTCTGAAACGATGGCCTCCAGTGAAAAGAAACGGAAAAACAACTCCTGACATACTCCGGATGGGTGAAAAGAATATCTGAGAAATGGAATAATTCGAGACTGATAACATGAAGGTAGAACTACGAATCTTCGAGAGAACGGACAAGACTAAGAGGAAAACTCTTCTTCGGTCTTCAGAATCCGAGAATGACGATGACAAACACCACCGAAATAGTGAGATACTCTGGGAGAATGAAAAGCGAAGAGGTTGAGCCAACGATGAGAAGAGTTTGAAAACGATCTTGGAGAAGGCATGTGACTGATGAAATTCATTCTTATGTCACACTTTGAAAAGAATTGAGAATAACTCCGGGGAAATTAGAAGAGTCAGGTAAGATCCTGGGAAAAGACCTGTGGGTTAGGGCCCACTATAGAGAAAACACCATTGAAAAGGATGATGAACAGATAGATGAAGCCCCGGAACAATTGAAATATTTGAATGAGGTGACAACCTCGAATTATTTGGAACACAGACGAATCTCCTGAGATGTCTTGAACACTCCGGAAGGATAAACTGGCGAAAGAAGAACGAGCAAGGAAAACACTTGAGCCGAGAGAAAGAATATAAACAACACCGAAAATTGGAATTGAATCCACCGGAGAAGAAAAAGATGAAGAATGACGAACGAGACGAGAATTCATTGGTTGAGATAATTTACGAAAGACTGAAGAGGTTCCACACGAATGAGATAGATGGTCGAGAGAGAGATTCAAGCTCCAGGAAGAAGAAAGGGTGGGAGGGCGGGAAAACAAAATCATCTTGGAAGGGGAAATCGACGAATATCTTGAAGAGAAAACACCGGTTGAAATCATTGAGGAAAGAAAGCAAAGACTTCGCATGAGTAGGATGGATACTCGATTACGGACTCCGGTTTCGAGAAGAAGAAGGGTGGGCTTGTGGGCAAAGAAAACAACTGAGGATTGAACTCAATGATGAAGAGGCTCGAGTCAACTTGACGAGAAATGCACCGGATGAAAAGAGCTGAGAACCAGCGATCGGAAAACCAACTGCGTGATCCTAAAGAAAAATTTGAAGGGGAAGAGGAGTAATTCAAAACACCTACGTCAAGATTCCTTACCAGAGCGACGAAGGGGTTGAGGAGTAAAAAGAATTCCTACTCTCCGATATAACTAGACTCCGAAAGTAGTTTTCTTCTAGACTCAACAACGGCCAAACTACACGATCAATCAAGGGGGCTCCTAGGGTCGGTCGAGGCTTTGATACCAACTTGTCACGCCCAATATGCGACCCTATCCAAAAGGAACTCGAAGGTCCCACCAAGGATAGACCCACATATTGAAACGCTTTTGCAAGGTGGATATCATTACATCAACATTACATAATAGATGGGGATACATACAGGAGGCATACAATGCCACACGAATACAACATCACAATACATCAGAGCACCATCCGACTACGGATGAAACACAAACAGAAAGTCAAACGACATCCACCCTGCTAGCCCAGGCTGCCGACCTGGAACCTATCCCCTGATCGAAGAAGCAGAAGAAGAACTCAACGCAAGCAAGCATCGCTCTCGCGTCATGATCATCGCACAACCTGTACCTGCAACTCTTGTTGTAGTAATCTGTGAGCCACGAGGACTCAGCAATCCCATTACCATGGGTATCAAGACTAGCAAAGCTTAATAGGAAAGGAAGGGGTAAAGTGGTGAGGTTGCAGCAGCGACTAAGCACATATGGTGGCTAACATACGCAAATAAGAGCGAGAAGAGATCAAGCGGAACGGTTGTGAAGCTAGCAATGATCAAGAAGTGATCCTAAACTCCTACTTACTTCAACCATAACCCAGAAACCGTGTTCACTTCCCGGACTCCACCAAAAAGAGACCATCACGGCTACACACGCGGTTGATGCGTTTTAATTCAGATCTGGTGTCAAGTTATCTACAACCGGACATGAACAAATTCCCATCTGCCTATAACCACAGGCACAACTTTCGAAATATTATACCCTGCAGGGGTGTCCCAACTTAGCCCATGATAATCTCTCGCGATCAACGAAGGATATACCTTCTCCCAGGAAGACCCGATCAGACTCGGAATCCCGGTTTACAAAACATTTCGACAATGGTAAAACAAGACCAGCAAAGCCGCCCGATGCGTCGACAATCCCGATAGGAGCTGCACATATCTCGTTCTCAGGGCAACACTGGATGAGTCTAGCTACGAGTAAAACCAACCCTCAAGTTGCCCCGAGGTGGCCCCGCAGGCATCTCAGTTCGGACCAACACTTAGACAAGCACTGGCCCGGGGGAGCTAAAATAAAGATGACCCTCGGGTTGGCCGACCCAAGGGAAAGGGTAGGTGGTGGTGAGGCAAATGGTAAAACCAAGGTTGGGCCTTGCTGGAGGAGTTTTATTCAAAGCGAACTGTCAAGGGGGTCCCATAAATCACCCGACCGCGTAAGGAACGCAAAATCCGGGAACATAACATCAGTATGACGGAAACTAGGGCGGCAAGAGTGGAACAAAACACCAGGCAAAAGGCCGAGTCTTCCACCCTTTACCAAGTATATAGATGCATTAATAATATAAGAGATATTGTGATATCCCAACCAAAATCCTGTCCACCATGGAGCAATCTTCAACTTCACCTGCAACTAACAACACTATAAGAGGCCTGAGCAAAAGCGGTAACATAGCCAAACAACGGTTTGCATAGGAAAGGTGTCAAAGGTTAGAGGTTCATGGCAATATGGGAGGCTTGATGAGCATAAGATAGGTAACGCAGCAAAGCGATAGAACGAAGCAACTAGCATAGCAATGATAGTAGTGAGATCCAGGGTAGCGGTCATCTTGCCTGAAATCCCGCAAGGAAGAAGAACGAGTCCATGAAGAAGACGAATGGATGAAGCTGAACCAAGCGTAGACGAACGAATCCTCACGATTGTAACGAAACGGGAACTATTGAGAAGAAGCACACAACAAGGTAAACACACCACACATGAACAAGGCATGATGCACAATAAGCATGATGCATGACAAGGCTAAATGAAGCTACTCATGGCAAGAGATGATGCAAACAAGAGCAACACATCAAGGCAAGTTTAAATGAGGCTGGGAACTACATATAACAATTCCGGTAAGTCCTCATATGCATATTTCGAAATTGGTCCAGATCTGAATAAACCTTATGTTCAAGTAGTTCAACAGCAAGTTAAGATGCACCAAGATGATCTACACGAGATTCTAGTCAAGTTACATATAAGGTTCATTTAGTTCGGAGCTACGGCCTAGAAGATATGAGCAAAACAAGTTAAACATGGCATTGATGCAAAATGTATTCAAACATCAAGCAAACACACCAAAACAAGGATGCAACAAGATAATATGAAACTACAAGCAAAATCAAGCAAGTTTCATATAGAGCACACTCAAAACGGAGCAACGGTTCAACACACACACATGAAACAAGTCATAGCAATAATCTGTCCAAAACAGCAACTAGGCATATTGCAAGCATCAAAACAACATGCTACAGGACCTCAACATGAAAACAAAAGACATGGGCATGATGTACAGATAAAGCACTACGAAACATGAACACTGAGCTAACTCCAGGAATCACTAGAACATGCTCAAACACACATGGTAACATTGCAAATAATAACAATTCAGACTTTGCAGATATTAACATTAGGTTGCAATGTTCAGAGCTATCAAACAACATGTTACAGGAACTTAACATGGCAAACAAAGGCATGGCATGAATCTACTAAATGCATATAACAATAGTCCCTTACTGACCATGAGCCAAAAAGGACCAGAAAATATGATGGCACCCACGTAAACATAGCAAGTTATAATACAGATTCATACATGGCAGAAACAGCATTATGAAGGCATGTAGATGAGCTTGTGCAACTCACTACAGAGCAATACATGGCATGGCAAGGCAACCAACAGTAAGAAGACATATTTTTGCAGCTAAACATGGCAAGAGCAAGTTCATAGCATGCAAGGATCAACTACAACAACCTTGGCAAAATTGAATAACATGTAAACAATCTGCCAGGAAACATTTTGAAGCAAACGTAGAGCACGAAAATGACATGCTAGACTACTCCATAATTGCAACCAAGGGCAGGGATGGATAGAGCATAACCATATGTTCAAAACATCCTTACTGAAGTATCTCAAAATATGCATGGATCTCTCTGTAGCATCAAGTTTACATGGCATCAAAATAACAGCAGAACAAGGACTAAAATCCGCAATATCACGGAGCCTAGTTTGTATGCTTGTGCTAGTCACCACATTGATCACAAAAATACATGGTAAGCACCTATGTAAAGAATACATAGCATAGATCAAAACACATGTAGACATCAACCTCATAGGATGCACACATCAATCATGGCAAAAATGACAAAAGAGCTCATTCTGTTAACAGATAGCAGAAAACATTATGAAGCACTTTTGCAACGATGATTTAGGCATCAAGATGAGCTCAAATGAATATGATGCAATGGAATGAAATGAAGTACTCGTTGAGACGAACAACTTGACATATTACACGTGCGAAACGGGGCTACGGATGCAGAGATATGACATGACAAACATGGCATGATAATGTGCAAATTTCGGGGACTTAGTCGTTTTTCATAAAAAAACAGGACGAGCGTGATATAGTCAAAGTGTGCACGGGGTGGGGGAAAGAGGGTTTCTCACCCATTGGGCTGAGCCCAGAAGTGGAGAGGCCGGGGCAGGCCGGGCGCTGGGCTGGTCTGGCTGGGCCTCACGGGGAGCTGGGCTGGGGCCCTCGCGGGGGTCGAGCGGGGTTGAGGCGTCGTCCTCCCTGTTCCTGAGTGGGGACGAGGCAGAGGCGGCGGCAGTAGGTGGGCGGCGGCTCCGGCGCGACTCCGGCGAGCGGAGGAAGTCGGGAACGGGGTAGCATGGCCGGGAACGGGCAGATCCCGGTCGGATCTGGCCGCGGCAGTGGAGCACGGTGAGCTAGGGGCGGCGCGGTGTGGGTACCTGCGGGGAAGAGAGAGAGAGAGTTGAGATCTGAGAGAGAGAGGGAAAACGAAGGAGGACGGGGAGAGAGGAGGCAGGATCGGCCTGGTTGCTCGCCGGCGACGAGGCTGCGAGGTGGCGGGGTCGGGTGTTCCTGCTCCGGCGAGGCCCCTGGTGGCCGGAGCGCAAGGACGATGCGGCGGTGAGGGGATCGAGCAAGGGAGCGGGCAAGCGGGCGAGGGGGCCAGGGGCGCACGGGGTCGGGCCCGGTCGCGGCCCGTGGCGGGCTCCCCGTGGGCTTCGCGGGCCGCGGCGGTGGATGCTGGTTGGGGGCGACGTGGCGACGCCCGGTTGGCCTGGGGCGCCGGCTGCGGCAGTGGCTGGCGAACGGCGGTGCGCCAAGTGGCGGGGAGGGGCTAGGTTGGCGCGGAAAACGAGGAAGATGCGGCGGCAGGAGGTGGGAGGCGGCTAGGAGTAGGTGGAAGGCTAGGGATGCCCAAAATGGCAAGGGGAGTGGGTTTATATAGCAGTTTTTGGCTAGGGTTTGGTCTAGGGGGGGATTGGAACCCTCTGATCTCGATCGGACAACACCGGCGGCGAGGAGGGGTAGGTTGGGCCTTGTGGGCTGTGAAGAGGAGGTTGGGCTGAGAGGAGAGGGAAGAAATGCAGCCCGCAACTGTTTCCGGATACCGAAAACGTCCGACGTATAGACCGGCTATATTACGGTTGTAGGTTTAACGGTTGGGCTATCAAATGGACTCTAAATGCGACGAGACTTGGCAGGCGCTCTATCTACACTATAATAAGACCGCACGACAAGTTGCAACCCATTCCGAGAACATTTTTATGCCACTTATAAAATAATATTTCGGAGGTGCCGCGGGCGCGGGCGAGTGTGTCTGGACTCCGAACGGACAACGAAGAGGACCGGGGAAACCCGAACGGATGCAAGTTTTGAAAAACATGAAGATGAAATGCGGATGATGACATGGCAAAATGCAACACACAAGCAAATGACATGGCAACTACGGCGAATAACTGGCAGACACCTGGCGCATCGGATCCGAGGCGTTACAGACATTCTCGAAGAACTTGTCATTGGAGGAGCTTGAAGCGGCCATGGTGGATTAGATCTGTCAAAAATAGCAAGGAAAAGAAAACAGATGATTTCTCTGCGATACGGTGGTCAATAGGTTTGGGGGGTATATAAAGATTTTTTATCTTGGGAAACAAGCAAACGGAACAGAAACAGAGTCCGGAAGCTACCCGAGGTGGGCACAACCCACCTGGGTGTGCCTGGTAGGCCAAGCGTGCCCTGGTGTCTTATGCCCACCAGGGGTGCCTTCCTGGTTGTTTCTTACTTTCGTAATTTTTGTTATATTCCAAAATGACAGAAAATATTTTTGCGGGTTTTTTAGAGTCCGTTTACTTACTTACCGTAACACATACCTCCTCTTTTTCACGATTCTGGAGTGTTCCAGATGGTTTCTTTTATATGTTCTTCCGATGTCATAGTTTGGATAATATTGCTTTCAACTTTCAACATTAATGGGCATACCTGAGTTATAATGTTTTATTTGTTGCCCATTAACAACCTTCGGGTTAGTACCTTTGGCATTATTTGTTTTGATGGCTCCACATCGATAAACCTCCTCGATAACATAGGGTCCTTCCCATTTGGAGAGGAGTTTGCCGACAAAGAATCTGAAATGAGAGTTATACAAAAGAACATATTCTCCAACCTTGAACTCATGCTTTTGGATTATTTTATCATGCCATCTTTTAACTTTTTCATTAAATAACTTGGCATTTTCATAAGCTTGGGGTTCTGCATTCATCTAGTGAGCTAATATCAAATAACCACCTTTCATCAGCAAGTTTGTAATCATAGTTGAGTTCTTTAATTTCCCAATATGCTTTATGTTCTAACCAAGAGGAAAATGACAAGCTTTTCCATAAACCATTTTATAAGGAGACATACCCATAGGAATTTTATATGTTGTTCTGTAGGCCCAAAGTGCATCATCTAATTTCTTAGACCAATTCCTTCGAGACCTATAGATAGTTTTTTGTAATATTAACTTTATTTCTCTATTGCTAAGTGCAACTTGACCAGTAGACTCAGGATGATAGGGTGATGCAATTCTATGGTTAACGTCGTATTTAGTAAGCATTTTACAGAAAGCACCATGAATAAAGTGTGAACCACCACCAGTCATTAAATATCTAGGGACTCCAAACCTTGGGAAAATGACTTTGTCGGTGTCCGGCGGATCTCGGGTAGGGGGTCCCGAACTGTGCGTCTAGGCGGATGGTAACAGGAGACAAGGGACACGATGTTTTACCCAGGTTCGGGCCCTCTTGATGGAGGTAAAACCCTACGTCCTGCTTGATTAATATTGATGATGTGTGTTACAAGAGTAGATCTACCACGAGATCAAGGAGGCTAAACCCTAGAAGCTAGCCTATGGTATGATTGTTGTTCGTCCTACGGACTAAAGCCATCCGGTTTATATAGACACCGGAGAGGGCTAGGGTTACACAGAGTCGGTTACAATGGTAGGAGATCTACATATCCATATCGCCAAGCTTGCCTTCCACGCCAAGGAAAGTCCCATCCGGACACGGGACGAAGTCTTCAATCTTGTATCTTCGTAGTCTTGGAGTCCGGCCGATGATGATAGTTCGGCTATCCGGACACCCCCTAATCCAGTACTCCCTCAGACTTCCTTAAGTATTTTAATAGAAGTGTTGTGATTAGCACTACTAGTTGGAATAGCTTCTACCCACTTAGTAACATAATCAACAACAACCAAAATATGAGTATACCCATTAGAGGAAGGAAAAGGTCCCATGTAATCAAATCCCCAAACATCAAATGGTTCAACAGCAAGTGAATAATTCATAGGCATTTCTTGATGCTTACCAACATTTCCAATTCTTTGACATTCATCACAGGATAAAACAAACTTACGGGCATCTTTGAAGAGGGTAGGCCAATAATATCTAGATTGCAATACCTTGTGAGATGTTCTATCTCCCGCATGATGTCTTCTAGAAGCTTCAGAGTGACATTTCCGTAGGATTTGTTCCTGTTCATGCTCAGGTACACAACATCTAATAATACCATCTACCCCTTCTTTATTAAGATGCGGGTCATCCCAAAAGTAATGTCTTAAATCATAGAAGAATTTTTTCTTTTGTTGGTATGTGAAGGTAGGTGGTATATATTTAGCAACAATATAATTTGCATAGTCAGCATACCAAGGAGTGTTATGAGAAACATTTATTGCAGCTAATTGTTCATCAGGAAAACTATCATTAATAGGTTGTGGGTCATCAAGAATATTTTCTAACCTAGACAAGTTATCAACTACGGGGTTCTCAGCTCCCTTCCTATCTGTGATATGTAAGTCAAATTCCTGTAGCAAAAGAACCCACCTAATAAGTCTAGGTTTAGCATCTTTCTTTTCCATAAGATATTTTATAGCAGCATGATCAGTGTGAACAGTAACTTTAGAATCAACAATGTAAGATCTAAATTTATCACAAGCAAACACCACTGCTTAGAATTCTTTTTCAGTAGTAGCATAATTGCGCTGGGCACTTTCTAGAGTTGTACTAGCATAATGAATAACATTTAATTTCTTATCAACTCTTTGTCCTAGAACAACACCGACAACATAGTCACTAGCATCACACATAATTTCAAAAGGCAAGTTCCAATTAGGTGGCTGAACAATAGGTGCAAAAATTAAGGATATCTTAAGTGTGTCAAAGGCTTCTACACAATCATCTTCAAAAACCAATGGAACATCCTTTTGTAAAATATTTGTAAGGGGCCTATAAATTTTAGAGAAGTCTTTAATAAACCTCCTATAGAAACCAGCATGACCGAGGAAACTACGAATACCTTGATATCTTTAGGACATGGCATTTTCTCAATTGCATCAACTTTAGCTTTGTCCACCTCAATACCTCGTTCGGAAATTTTATGCCCCAAGACAAGACCTTCATTAACCATAAAGTGGCACTTCTCCCAATTCAAGACGAGATTAGTTTGATCATATGTCTGCAAAAGTCGATCAAGGTTGCTCAAGCAATCATCAAAAGAAGTTCCGTAAATGGAGAAATCATCCATGAAAACCTCAACAATCTTTTCACAAAAGTCAGAGAATATAGCAGTCATACATGTTTGAAAGGTAGCAGGTGCATTGCATAAACCAAGAGCATAACTGAACCAACTTCAGAAGAGCTCAAGAAAAGTTATCCTGGGTATCCACCATGCTGGCAATAAGCTTAGCAAGCTGATTAGCTTTGTCCTGTTTGGCCCTAAAATCCTCCAACGCTTGCTATTGCACCAGAAAGTATGCATCTGAATGCTCCAGGGACTTCCACAGTCCTTTCGCTTCTTTTCGCAGCACAGCTGATCAATGTCTTTCAGCTTGTAGTTGAGACTCAAGAAACTGAACTGATTCAGACAGTGAGTTTGAATAGCTTGTGCAAGCGGTAGTGGCCAGTAACTCGAACACTAAACCAAGACAGGACTATGGGGTTGTCTCGCTGTCTTCAAGATAGTCTTCCTTAGCTGTTTTCTTAACTTTGTTGGAGACCAACAATGACGTGTCACTATCCTGAACCTTATCTGCATTACTTCCTTTACCATTGCTTAATAAGGCACTCTTCCCCAATATTCTGTCAGCATTCTAAAAGAAGAAACAAGCAGACACATAACAAGTTTAGCATGTACTAGTATATGAAACTCATTTCGGTGGACCAGTTCATTAGTAAGGTGGACAGGATTAAACTACCAAGTCTTCTATTGTCAAGTACTAATAAATAATAACAGCATCAAACAAACATATATCTATGTCCTATGGTCACTGCATTGTCTTGCCAAATCAAAATAGAGACACGGTTCAAATCATATCAGTTCAAGACAAAGCAGCAGTGAAATAATACAAAGCATGGGAAACTACATGGCACAACAAGATTTCAGATGGGTACCACGGGTCTACATGTACAACAACACTATTGGCTCTGTTGTGATGCTAGTAATGTGCATGATATGAAAGTCAACTGTATACACAATTGAAATTGAAATCAAAAGAGCTATTGATAAGAGCAAACCTGTTAAAGAAACATGCGTGAACATACCTGCTGTGCCATTGGAGTTTTGATTGGATCCTTCAATTTAAAAATAAGTTTGTATCAGTAAATACAGTGATACAAGAGCAAAGCAATAATAGTTAAAAAAGGCGCGCCTAAGCGAGCGCTTAAGCGCGCCTAGGCTCTAGGCGTTGGCAAAACGCATTGCGCATAACTACGCTTAATCTGTGCATAACTGCGCATAAGCATGCGCTTTGGTTAGTAAAGTGCAAGGCGGTGGCAAAACGCACAATTAATGCCTAGAGCTTTTTTTGAACTATGATAGCAATGGAATCTTAAATTAGAACAATTGTTCTTCAGGTTTAGGCACTTGTTCTACATGAACAGAGTACAGTAAGACGCAAGAATATAATACTTAAAAATAGAAAATTAGCTCATAGACCTTACCACATTCTTGGTTCGGGACCAGTACAGAACAAGGAGTTCCCAGTCATCGTCCAGTAAATGTGTCTCAGGAGAACGTAAGGGAATTTGATGATTTTCTTTGCCGGTGAAGTACGTTTTCTTCAGGTAATTCCGACGCTGCCACCAAGCATTCTTGAAGATAGCAGAGGTATTAGCATAGGTTACCTCATCCTGAGTTTCCAAATTGGTCCTTCTCTATAGAGAAAAATGGAAAATTTGCTGTATTATAACCATCATGGAGGTAGGATGTATGGGACGAAGCAAAGTAATTGCCATGAATAACATTACTTACACATAACTCCTGGACAAACACCTGCAACTAGCATTTTCCTTCATCTTCAGTATAATATTTCCAAGATGGGAAGATACGCACATACGATTTAACAACATCAAATGCGATAGATGCTAAACTACGACTGGCTGGTTGTGCTTCCTCCACAGGAATAGGTGTACTAACTGGTGGAGTTGGGGTTCACCGTGATAGTACTGGCCCTTTGGGCACTGGAGCTGCCTTACTAACTGCTCTTGTTTGGGAGCTCTGTGGTGGAGATGGTGCTGTGTCAATAGGAACTGGGTTACTATCGGCTGGGGTTGGGGTTAGATTGGGTGAAGCTGGTTCTCTGTCCATCATAGTAGAGGTACAATCTGCGAGAGTTTGGGTTATGTGTGGTAGGGCTGGTTCTTGTGCATGTACAACCGGGGTGCTATCTCCACCAAGAGGTAGCACTATTTTATTTTAAGACTGTGTTTTTATTCCGCTAGATACTGGCATCACCCGCTCCAATTTAAATGGCTGATAAATAGGAAACATAGTTGAATGTACAGACATTGTATGAGAGACAGATGCAATAGATAGTGTGGAAAAAGAGGGCATGAAATAGTTGACATGTATATTGTTTAACTAAAACGGATAGCATGACATAATTTCACATATATGATGTCTATCTAAACTGGATAGCATAGCATAACATAATTCAAAGATATGATGAATAACTAAACATGATCGCATGACATAATTCACCTACATGTTATCTAAGTAATCAGGATCGCATCATTTAATTCACATATGTGTTTTATATGCTAAACAGAGGGCATTCGATATGATGTCTGAACTAAGAACATGGTGTTGAATATTGTGTGTATGATGTCTAAACTATGCAATGCAAGACACCGTATGCATGATATGAGCAGTATAACCGTGCCAAGTTAGAGCATACACCTCAGTAGGGGAATAGGACTGGTCATCTGTCTCTGAATCCATCTCTGAGGAGCTATCGGGACCCAACAAGAGATCTGCTTCGATAGGTAGCACTGTCTGCTCTGAAGGACTTGTTTTCACTCCATATTTTTCCATCTCCCACCCAAATGGCTGATTCACAGGAAGAGTAGTTTAATGTACAAACATTGTCGACAAATGGAAATGTAATGAAGAAAAGGATGGGCAAGATATCATTCAAATATATGATGCCTGGTTAAACAGGATGGCATTGCACATTTCACATATATTATGGCTGGCTAAAAGACATGAGACTGCATAATTCCCATATATGATATAGAAACTAAACAGGTGGCATTACAAAACATGTCTAAACTAAGCAGATGACATATATGATGTCAAACATATGCATGATATGACTAACATCATCATGCCAAGGTAGAGCAAGCACCTTGGGGGTAAATAGGAGTGGTCAGCGGCGTCTGAATCCACCTCAGAACAGATATCTTCCTCTGGATTACAATCTGGAGGGGTGGGGAGGGTTTGCCATTGAACCCACCATGGAGCGATGTCTGCATGACATTGTATTGCCGCGCAAAACTCTTCTCTTTTTCTCTACATGTTCAGCATGACCGTGTATAATATTTGACATGCATACGAAAAAATATGGTGAGATTATGTAAGGAGAGCATGCAGAAATTTAGAGTGATGGTAACAACCAGTGGATGGATCCAAAAATAATGATAGCAGGCTGATGATTGCTTTAAATTAATAAAAAGACAGATGATGATTGCTTTACTATTTGTTTCCCACCCAAGATGAACAACATAGGCATACCCTAGGTGAACCAGATATTAGACAGACAGACTATTCATTGCTGCCTCGATATGTGCCCCACAACTAATTTAGAACTCAAGTTTGAACATTAATTTAGACCTAAGTTGGGAGTCCAAGAGCTGAACAGGACGATAAAGTAGCATGTAAGTTTAAGCAATGCATAACATAAGCAGAAACAAAAGAGTGTGACCTCTCTTGTGGACCCGTGTACTCCTCAGGTTCATCTGCTGAGTCGATGATGGTGATGCCGTTGGGGTGGGTGCCGACGAAAGGGAAGGAGATCTGAGGCAGCGAAAGACGGTTAGGAGTCGTGATGTCTGGTTTGGTGGATGCTTCTGTCGATGGAGCAGCTCAGGTGAGGTGGACGACGTCGCGGCAGGAGCAGGACAAACCACACAAAGTTCCCTTCGACACGTACCTGTAACTAAAGTAATTCTGTAAGGGCTCATTTGGCTTGCATGATTCTTAAAACGCAGGGATAGGAAAAACACCGGAATAGGATAGGAAAATGCACATGGTAAACAGAGCATTTGTAAACACAAGATTTCTGTCAACTTGGGTGTTTGGTTTACAGGAATTGGAAGAGCAGACGAATGCAAAGAAAAAACATGGCCAAAATAAAGAGAAACCATATGAAAGCGTGTACAGTTAGAATGTTATTCTCGCACTAATGCACTTGGTCTTGTTTTCATGCATAGGATTTTGAAAAGTAGGTCCAGGTGGATGTTTTGCTTCATTTCTTTCAACAAAATGCATGAATAATTGAATAGTAGAGTGCCATTGGAAAATTCCCTTTTGCTATGTTTTTTCATTGAACCAAAATAGCCCTAATGGATCGACGTGAATGTATAGTAATAAGTGATGCAACAAGTGTATAACCTCTTTGCCGTAGCCGTGTCGACCTCAGCATCATTGGGTTGGTCGCTGAAGCAGTTGAGGTAGAGGTGGTTGTCGGAGGTGTGGAGGAAGATCTGAGGAATCTATAGACGGCGTCCAGGGCACTGCTATGTTGTGATGGATCGTTCTGTCATTGGAGCAGCTCTGGTGAGCCGTAAGACATCAAGGCTGAAGCAGCACAAGACCGACATCGTCAATCTCAAGTGGGATTCTAATAGCATCTCCAATAGATGATGTAAAATGGATGTAAAATTAACATCACCAAAAACCACCTGACTACAACAGGTGAGGTAAAAACTGTTGACTCTGAAGTTAACTGTCGAAACTGAAATTTACTATGGAATCTGAATGCTACTGTCGAAACTGAACGCAATGGTAGCAGAGAGGCACTTGACATGTAGTTTAGGGAGGGCCTGCAGTTCATCTTCAACCTGCACCCCCCTGAGCCGCCAGCCACCACCGGCCGAACCGCCGGCCCCAGCGCCGCCTCGTTGCCCCGAAACAACTCGCCACCGCCGCCCCGGCCAGCCCTCTAGGCCCCCGCCCCCACCCTGAACCCTAAGATAGATAGTGGGGTACCTCTCCGGCGAGCCCCCGTCCCCGCTGCGGGTGGTTCTTCCTTAACTCCGGCGAGCCCCCCCAACCCCTGGAAATCTACTGACCCAAAAGTTGATTTAGTCGACTGAAGTGGGGCTTAATCGGAGCAGAGCAGCAGCACGAGCGAGGGGGAGAGCAGCAGCAGCTGGGCGAGCGAGCGATCGAGCGAGAGCTGGAGCAGCAGCAGCAGCGCGAGCGAGCGAGCAAGAGCCGGAGCAGCAGCAACAGATCCGGCTGGTATGACCGCTGCCGCCGAAGGGGCCTCGCACTGGGGAGAGCCGCCATGGAGATGTCGCCCGCGGCGCCGGCTTCAAGGTAGCCGTTCCATGGGGGTGCGGGATGGAGCACCGTCAGTGCCGGGAGGTCGAGTTAAGGAGAAGGTGCGATGCGATGAGTGTACAACCTCTTTGGTGGCGCCGAGTAGGCCTCGGCTTCGTCTGAGGAGTCGGTGAGGATGCTGCGGTTCCGGTGGAGCAGGTTAAGGCGGCACTATGGGGATGGAGCAGCCGCGATAGACGAGGCGATCATCGGAGCAGCTCCTTGGAGGTGGAGGACGGGGCGGCTAAACCGGCTGGACGGCGAGATGGACGACGGATCCTCATCCGGGGAGGTGGACGAGGGACGTCGAGCTGTTGCGGTGGACGACGTCGTCGGGGAAGAGGCTCCGGCTGGGCAGCGGTGACGTGGCAGACGAAGGAGGGTGGGGTTTCACGGCTGGAGTGGAGAGGTTATGGCGGCCTGCGATTTCGAATGGCGAAAAGGGGGCGATGGGAGGGGGTGAATCATGACTTAGGGACGCGCTTGTCCAAAATGTAGGGTGTGTTACAAAAGTACCCCCCACCGATTTGAACTAGCGGCCCTTTCGGCTCAGGGTTAGAAGGGGGATTTCACGTGTCGAGATTTGGCAGCTGGAGGGAGTTTTCGCGCATGTTGTAATTTCGGGATAGCAAGGCGCGGGTTGTGAAGGCGCCAGTTTTGGGAGCACGATATCTGAATTTTCGGGATATAACAAGACGCTGTTGAATTTTAGGGACAAGCTTAACGTGTAGTAATATTGTACTTGTACGTACCAAATCAATTCGCACTTCCCTCAACCAAAAAGAAAACGAAAAAAATAAAACTATTCACACCACACAAAGAGAGAGTCTTGCCCCGTTTTACTATATAAATGCTATTCAAAGCTACTCCCTCCTTCCATCTATATAGGGCCTAATGTGTTTTTCGATGCTAACTTTGACCAAATATTAGAGCAAGGATATATGACATGCAACTTACACAAAGCACACCGTTAACTTCGTCTGTGAAAGGTTCTTTCAATGATATAATTTTCAAATTGTGCATGTCATGTACTATTAATCTTGTCAATAGTCAAAGGCGGTCTTAAAAAATCTCATTACGCCCTATATATATGGAAGGAGGGAGTATGAATCCATGTTATGTCCGATTAAATTTTTTCGCTTGTTGTATAATGCATGTAACCTACTCATACCAACATTTTAGTGATTCCAAATGTCTATACTACCGCTGCAATTCGAACTAAATTTGAATTCGTTTCTCTATTTCAATAAGAATCTACAATCATGATTGTTGCCAACTTCAACCATCATTCGTGTATTACCTTAATAACACACCACATGATTACTATAGAGATAGATATGAACTATGTGTACTACATGAACTCGAATTCTATTTTTTGAATACACTTGATGTTGATTCCAAATAATAGTACATTTGATGTACTAACTATATATTCATAATCTACACCATGTTGCATACGTACACCGTGTTTATCACACAAAGTATAGTGCCCTGCCCCCTACATTATGACAAGTATTTAGACCTGAGTTGCAAAAGCCACACATTAGCCCAAATTATAATCAATGTTGTACATTATGATATCTTCTTCAAGTATCCGTATCCACCTTTTTATAATGAATTATGATCTTTGTTTGTCTTTTACACCTTCACGATCCTCTTCTATTTGTAGCTAGCTAGCGCTAACTTTCTATCGTGCATGCCCACGCCCCCCCACACACCCTTAGCATCCCCTCCATCGCGCACATTCATTATTTCTCTTTAGGTCGTCCACCAGCGGTGTGTGTAGGCCCTCGGCTCCTTCTTTCTGGCACACACCGGTTGATATACCTCTCTAGCCAAGTGTGCCTACAACAAACACATATATACTTCCCCTCTTCTCTTCTCACCGTCCATGCTCCCATATGTCCAATACGATTCCATGCAGGTGCACACTCCCGCCCCTCTTTTCATTAATCACATGCTCGCACACTCCTCCCCCCTTGACATGGTAGGCCTCTCGCACCACCTCCTAGCCACACCCTCTCCCCCTATCTGCCTCTCTGGACCTTATTTGCTTCTAACACATGCAGGCGTGTATATGAACTGATCTCCCTACATAAAGCCAGGTCGACTATAATTCATTTTCACCAAGCACCGATACACTTACCTCGCTAGTTATGTCTCTCCTTTTCTCGAACACACGATGATTGATCTTCCTATGTAGTTACACATGCTTACCACAACCATATCTTCTCCCCTCATCATCCTTGAATACCTCCCGACCCGTCTCTCACACGCACGTGCATAGACAGACAGACATCCCCCGCCCTCTCTTATTGATATTGCACTCATACCCTCCGTTTGTCTAGCAGGCCTCTCCCACCATTTGTGAGACGCCACTCCACCACCAACCCTCCGACGCTCTACCTTTG
>NC_057801.1:639298245-639304220 GCF_018294505.1 Triticum aestivum
CCGATAGTCGAACATTGTAGGTAGGTATCCATGCCACGGAGAAGAACTGCACCTCTGCCCTCTCAAATTCCAGTAGGCCAGCCGCACTGTATCTTTGACGTGGGCAAACACAAATTTGATGGCACTCTTTATCGATCGCGCAGCCACACACTTCATCGCTGTTTTCAATTCTATCGATATCTCACGTCCATGACTTTGTTTCACAAACATTGCATATGTTACGTTTTTCCGATTGAGATATCATCAACACATTGCCTCTGTTTCACACAAACCATCTCTCTCACACCCACCCACGTACGTACCTGCACCTAAAGAAGAAGTGCACGCAGGACGCATGTACTCACGTATCGTTCCCGGCCACACCCGCGCGGGTACATGGTGGAGTTCGTTTCTGTACGAAAAGGCAGCCCACGTGATAATTTGATGCGTGTAGCGGTTGTTTACTCGAAGGAGGGTCGGGTACCATGCCTAGAATATAAAACGATTGCCGTGGGGAAAATGGAAAAATGGGTTTGTCTCTCGTGAGTCCCGTCACACAAGGCCGCAGTGGCCTCTCACTCTCAGCGTTGGTCAGTGATCCGGCCGCATCCCGTCCGCCGGCGGAAAGGGAGGATGTGCATCGTCTCTCCGTTCGACGGCGTTGAGGCAGCTCGTCCCAATTTGCGGTACCCGCCATTCTCTCTGACCAAGATCCGGCGTGGTAGGGCCTTCGCCACTTGCTCGCTGCCGCAGTATGGGCAGATCCCGGCCGCCGGCGCCCTCCTAGTAACATCCCGATGACCCTCAGGTACAGCTTCCTCCGACCATGCACCACTGCCCATCTTCCCACGTTGCTGCATGTGGATCTTCTTTAGTTGTTTGCTTAAATCGTATCTTGGCCGGCGTACTTTCCATCTTGCAATCTCGTCCTCAAACCATTTTTGATAAACCACCATGTGCCATTCTTCCCTTTTTACATGGAACATGCTTCTTTTTTGTCGGCGCATGTGTCTTCAACTAATGTTATTGGGAAGTAATTGTTTCCTTTTGACCTCCTTTTGCAAACAGGGCTATCCATTTTCACCTTGTTGCTATTGCGACCTTCTGGTGAACTGCACAAATCACTTTTTTGAAGAGTGTTTTGTGCAGTTCCGCCAAAATGTCACACGGGCAACGTTTTTACATTTCTGTGGACTGCAGAAAGGGGGATTGGTTTTGCTATCCTCCTCATCCAACTCCGTGCCTAATCTTCTCCAACAAGAAGTTAGTCCTAAAGAGAGATCGTAGAGGTGATCGGCTTCTATTTATGTGTGTTATGTTTCATCATCTACTTCCACTATTATTGTAATCACACTGACTGGATATCTTTGCAAACAGGGATGGTCCGCCCGATTTTAGTGGAGCTACACAAAATGATCGGATTGTGGTGTCCATCATACACCTCTTTTTTGGCTACAGAGCTGGGTGAAACTAGTTGCCAAGCAATGAACACTGTGCCAAGTAAATGGAGCCATGCCTACGAACAACATCGATCAATTATATTTTTTTCTTTATTTGTACACCTTCTCACAACTTTGTCTTCAGTTGTGATGTGAATATCGACGCTGATCTGTGAACCATTGAGATGCATTAGCCATGGTAGTTTCATTTGTATTTGATGGAATGTTGTAACGAGATAATCTCGAGGCAAGACACATGATCCTAAGTTGAAACCTTTTTTTCCTGCGGGAACCAGAGTTGAAACCTTCATAGCATCACAGTACAATTTCATCAAAAT
The DNA here is from genome assembly GCF_018294505.1 of Triticum aestivum. Taxonomy (NCBI): domain Eukaryota; kingdom Viridiplantae; phylum Streptophyta; class Magnoliopsida; order Poales; family Poaceae; genus Triticum; species Triticum aestivum. Next base: position 639,300,002 of record NC_057801.1, read on the forward strand.
TATGCGTACATATAAACAAATCCTAAAGGATTGATAGCAATGCCAGAAACAATTCAACTTTGTTTCACCGACATGTTGGACATCCTTCATCCGGCTCCACCTGCGATGCAGCAATATTGAGTGCACACCACAACTTCAGGGAAAGATGCACCCCGGTCGTTGCGCCGCAGTAGTAATGACTAGTGAGCAGTCAAATCACAGAGTCCCACCTTTGCCACAGTAAGTTGCTCGGACGAAGCAACCATCATTTCTCTGTTCCTTGAATCCGCTGGTACTCCCATATTCCCATAGTAATAAGTTGCTCGGGCGAATCAACCATCACTATATCCGCTCACGTGTGATGACCATAGGAGCTATCCATTCAGATTGCATGTTAAAAAAATAAAGGTCGATAACTAATGCGGCAAACTTTCAAAAAAAACTAATGTGGCACCTCAGGGCAACACGGCCAGATCGCATTTTGCACGAGAAATTACACACCATGTTTCGTTGACATGTGGTCCCGTTCCAACATATCAGTGAGACGACGTCGAGTAGTAGGAGTATTTCCGAACCGACGTGTAGGCCGGGGTGCCCCTTTGTGAACCGTGGCAAACTGGCAACCGCTCACCGACTCTTCGCCTTTCCCTCTCGATTTGGAACTGATATCGCACGCTCTTCCTCTCCCTCCTTCATTTTCCTTCAGCCCTTCACCCTTTCTTCTGCCATTGTTCGATCACCTTCTCCATGGAGGGAACAGGACGGAAACGACCATGTTATTCTTGCTCCGATCTGAAAGATGACGTGGTGGAGGAACTCATTGATCGGTGCGACGTCATCACCTCGTCTAGCATGGCAGGTTCGTTCAAGCCCATTCTTGACTCAAGTAATAACATCATTACAAGGAACTCAAGAGTCAAGGAGCGGTTTGATCTCCCTTACCTTCTTCGTCGTGACCCTGATGACTGGCGCCGTCACAACGGAGGCCTCGCACTGTTCAAGTTGATGCCGCTTGATAATGATACGTATGATGTTAATATGCCATCGCTTGAGGGCAAGGCTTGGCAGGCGCAAATGTAGATTGGGTTGTTTACATTGGGTCCAACTGCGAGTTGGAACTTGTGAATGTGTACACTCATGACCGGGTTCCACTTCCAAAAATCTCAGCAGACTGCCCAGAGGTTGAGCACACCGGTATTGTACGCACGTTCAAATACAATCATGGTGACTGTCTTCTACAGAAGATAGCAATTTCTCGAGTTCCCAACCGCTCTTGGAATTACAACAACTATGAAGTTGTTGCTATCTTCGACAAGCTTGTTGCCGTCCTTGCTGGTTTGACTCGATGGATATTGCTCAAAAATTAGTTTTTGTACACGGATGAGTACTATGATGCAATTGAATACGAGGGCCTTGTGTTTGCTGCCACCACTCGTGGCACTGTTTTTGCATGGAGTGGTTGTTTCGGTACGTTTTTCTTCCACCGTAATTATAATTGTTTCATCCACATGCATGCGGGTTAGCAAGTTTCCCTTTACTAATTAACCTTCTTCTTGTGTTTCCAAGGTCCTGCGGACATTCCACCACCTATACTTGAAGATTTTTATAACCAAGGGGGAGATGACGATGGTGATGATCACGAGCATGAGGACGAGCAACACCCATATACTATTTGGCGCATGGCAACTAATTCCGATGGATCACCTCTTCTCGTGTGTATACAGGCCACTGATGATGTTACTGCTAAGGAAGCAGGTGTAGTATCCCATGGTCGCACTGTCCGGACCTATTCCAACACCCGTTGCATGGTATTCGGGATGGATACTAGTGTGCTAGCACCAACTCCTTCTCCCTGGTACAGAATTGATAGTCTTGGAGAAAACTCACTCTTCCTTGGACAAAACTATCCAATGATGGTGAAAGGCGATCCAACTGTTGTTGACACAATGTTACTACCATTTATGAGAAGCAACTGTGTCTATACCTCAGACATTTGGGTGGTTCCCTACCCTGGTACTGATATAGTAGGCCGCTTCAGCCTGGATGATCAGTCCTGCGTTGGTCTCCAGATCGACAATGGATGGCCCATCCCAGAGAATCACTTGTGGTTCAAAGCAAGCGTTTCCAACGCTGAGGAATGGTTGAGTTGAAGTTCATTTCATTGCTTGTTATTTGTTGTGTGGTGAAAACTTTAGTATTTATAAAGTATCCTCGTTGTCGATGTGGGTTGATGACCTGTTGTATGCAATAAAATGATATGCATGTGATAAACTTACTAAATTTATGAATGGCTTTTGAGTCGCTTCTGTGAGTGAGGGGTGCGACGAGGCAAAAAAATATTTTCCGAATACATAATTGTACGTGCATTGCAACAGGTTATCGGATGAGGCCAATCAACAATAGTAGTACACTATTTGTACTAGCTTCACATGCTTCGCGCGTTGTGCAGGTGTTTTTACTGTAGCCATATTGTACTCTACTACGGAACCAGCACCTCGAATCCTCGATACTTGTGCGGGAGTATATAGTAAGAAGTAGGAGTAGTAGGGTGGCATGGGCCAGAAAAATCATTCACGTCCAGAAGTACGGCACACGCCACTAGCACGACTTCCATCTGACACCATATTTCTTGGAGTCCGTGCTAGAGCAATCTCTTCAACCTCATCGTTTCTCTAACTCAGCCATCGTGCGGTGGGCAAGGTGGGGGTTTACCGATAGTCGGTTTCCTTAACTGCGGTCCCACTTGTAAGGCCAACTACAACGCACAACCCCAAACAGACCTCCGTTTTGCACGAACTCCAACGATAATTTTGACTAGAAAAGCAAGACCAAAGAAAACAAGAACCACAAGAATACATTTTACTACTCCTGTAAGTTGGATTAGTGCCTTCTCGATGCATTCATTGTTGATCTGCGGAGGCTCGATCTTGCGTGCTTCTTTCTTCTTAGAGTGTAAAGAAGTAGACATTGCTTCCTCGCATCTAGTCTCATGTCTAGCCTCTATTCTAGTACTCCCTACGGTCCGTTTTTCTCTGCGTCTAAGCAGCAACACGCATACCAAGTAGGAGTATCAACAAGTGCACTAATCTCATCTATAGCCTCTGTGCTAGCTAAAAGTGATAGAACATCTACTAAATTGCGCTCTATCAATATATGGATGTACTCTTCTTCCCAATACAAAAACTTGCATCCATTCTACTCCCTCTGTTGCACAATACCTGCCTTCTATTTGTCAAAATATATATGTATCTAGACATGTTTTAGTATATAGGTACATCCATTTTTGGACAAATGGAAGTCAAGTATTTTGGAACAGAGGGAGTACACAATAAAATTTTTAAGTTAGCACAACTAGTCTAATCCGAGAGCACAACCAAAGATTTGGTCGGGTTCTTCCTCCTTTTGCCGACATGTGGGACATCCAACATCCAGGTCATGTCATGAAAGAAAATAGAGTGGTAGTTGAAGCCATGAGATGTGCATCTTGCGTTAAACTGTAAATAGAATCTTAGTACTCTTGAGTAACTCCAAAAGCGGCCACCGAAGATCTTTCTTGGATTTATTTTTCATCACTAGCACGTAGATGTGAAAGATGTGCAGGTTCAGTGGGTCCTCTTGTGTTTTCACTGACATGTGGGGCCGCATGTGAGGAAACAGACGATGGGCTCCGCGCGTCCGCTGGCTGGCTGAGAAGAGAGATAGAGGAGGACTGAGCACAGACTGCAGGAAATTTGTTCTACATAACCAGCACCTTGATATTTGCGTGTGGTTGTTTCTAGAATAAAAAAAAGGAGGTACCTCTACTTATGTTACTCCCACTATGCCTAGCCTAAGGTTAGTAGGTGACCTTGCGCTTGGCTCTTCGCCTCTTCCGGAAGTCGATGGTTCTACAGTAGTGCTTCTGGCAATCTGACACCAAATGAACTGCTGCACGTCCACCGCTTGTAAGCAAAAGTTTCTCCTCGTGCTGCGAGCCACTACGCACGCGTTGGCGAGGGAGAAGGCGTAATCAAGCTTCTCGTCGTTCTGCGAGTTGACGGGACACATCAAAGTTATTTACTAGTAGTACGTACTCTCTCCAAAAAAGGGCTGACCATGTCATTGCTACCATCCCGTGCTCCGTCTTTGAGTACATGCACTATTCACGTTCCATTCACGTGCCATCGAGGAGAAAAAATATTGCGTAGGTGCCATCAAAGTGCACGACTCACTTACGGAAAAGGGTTTCCCTCCGCTCCCC
>NC_057801.1:639304527-639391982 GCF_018294505.1 Triticum aestivum
GACTCACTTATGCACTGCTTATCTGATTATCTCCATTTTCTTGCATGACACGTGCACCTTGATGCTAGATGTCTCGCGTGTTGGGAAAAGGATGAACAAAGCTCACGTAAAAGAAAAGATTTGAAGAGCATAGATTCCCGACGACCGAGGAGGAGCAAGGAACCTCGCGGTGGAGCATCTGCAAGAAACCTTGTGCGTTCCCCTGTTTTTTGCCGCCTGCCCACCTATAAACAACTAAAAGAACATGAACTTTTTGCTAACCACTAGAAACGGTACATCAGGATGCTAAGTTGAAGATGTTTTATACTCCCTCCGTTCCCAAATATAAGTCTTTTTACATATTTCATTAAGGGACTACATACGAAACAAAATGAGTGAATCTACACTCTAAAATATGTACACAAGCCAACGCACTAACTCCATCCGATCCAACTCATGCACATATGTGCACAACATGGAGCACACAACGCACGTACACAAGACGTGCATGCACACACGCTCGGCCGCAGAATGCACTTAAATAACACATCCATGCGCACACACTTGGCTGCGTGGAGGCGTGCGCCGTCCGCGGCGATGTCCGGTTCGTCGTGCTACGGCAAAGCTTGCACGCAACGGTGCATACGCATCTCTTGCAGCACCTCTTTGCCGTCGTTGCTCAACTACTAGTCGGAGATGAAGATGACCGCAGCCTCGGCCTTAGAGCTAGCACTGATGGAAAAACACGCACGCTGCACGCACACAAGCACATATGGAGTGCCCACGACATGGTGGTGGTGCATCCCCAGTCGCCTCTACTCCTTCTGCGCATGTTGTCTATCAAGGCGGTTGCATGCTAATGATGATGTGGGTGAGATCTATTGGGGAACATAGTAATTTCAAAAAAATTCCTACGTACACGCAAGATCATGGTGATGGCATAGCAACGAGAGGGGAGAGTGTCCGTCCATGTACCCTCGTAGACCGTAAGCGGAAGCGTTATGACAACGCGGTTGATGTAGTCATACGTCTTCACGATCCGACCGATCCAAGCACCGAACGTACGGCACCTCCGAGTTCAACACACGTCCAGCTCGATGATGATCCTCGGGCTCCGATCCAGCAAAGCTTTGGGGATGGGTTCCGTCAGCACGACGGCGTGGTGACGATGATGATGCTCTACCAGCGCAGGGCTTCGCCTAAACTCCGCGACGATATGACCAAGGTGGAATATGGTGGAGGGGGGCACCGCACACGGCTAAGGAACGATCCGTAGATCAACTTGTGTGTCATGGGGTGCCCCCCTGCCCCCGTATATAAAGGAGGGAGGGGAAGGTGCAGCCGGCCCCCTTGGGGTGCGCCTGGAGGAGTCCTACTCCCACCGGGAGTAGGACTCCCCCCTCTTGCCTTGGTGGAAAAGGAAAGGGGGGAGGGGAAAGAGGAAAGGGGGGTGCCGCCCCCCCTTCCTTGTCCTATTCGAACTAGGGGGGGGGAGCGGCGCGCGGCCTGCCCTGGCCGGCCCTCCTCTTCTCCCTCATGGCCCACTAAGGCCCATTAACCCCCGGGAGGGTTCCGGTAACCCCCCGATGTTTCGGTAAAATCCCGATTTCACCCGGAACCTTTCTGATGTCCAAACATAGGCTTCCAATATATCAATCTTTATGTATCGACCATTTCGAGACTCCTCGTCATGTCCGTGATCACATTCGGGACTCCGAACAAACTTCGATACATCAAAACTTCTAAACTCATAATAAAACTATCATCATAACGTTAAGCGTGCGGACCCTACGGGTTCGAGAACTATGTAGACATGACATAGAACCATTCTCGGTCAATAACCAATAGCGGGACCTGGATGCCCATATTGGTTCCTACATATTCTACAAAGATCTTTATCGGTCAAACCGCATAACAACATACGTTGTTCCCTTTGTCATCGGTATGTTACTGGCCCGAGATTTGATCGTCGGTATCCAATACCTAGTTGAATCTCGTTACCGGCAAGTCTCTTTACTCGTTCCGTAATGCATCATCCCGTAACCAACTCATTTGGTCACATTGCTTGCAAGGCTTATAATGATGTGCATTACCGAGAGGGCCCAGAGATACCTCTCCGACAATCGGAGTGACAAAACCTAATCTCGAAATACGCCAACTCAACATGTACCTTCGGAGACACCTGTAGTACTCCTTTATAATCACCCAGTTACGTTGTGACGTTTGGTAGTACCCAAAGTGTTCCTCCGGTAAACGGGAGTTGCATAATTCTCATAGTTACAGGAACATATATAAGTCATGAAGAAAACAATAGCAACATACTAAACGATCAAGTGCTAGGCTAAGGGAATGGGTCATGTCAATCACATCATTCTCCTAATGATGTGATTCCATTAATCAAATGACAACTCTTTTGTCCATGGCTAGGAAACATAACCATCTTTGATAAATGAGCTAGTCAAATAGAGGCATACTAGTGACACTATGTTTGTCTATGTATTCACACATGTATTATGTTTCCGGTTAATACAATTCTAGCATGAATAATAAACATTTATCATGAAATAAGGAAATAAATAATAACTTTATAATTGCCTCTAGGGCATATTTCCTTCAGTCTCCCACTTGCACTAGAGTCAATAATCTAGTTCACATCGCTATGTGATTTAACACCAATATTCACATCTGCATGTGATTAATACCCATAGTTCACATCATCATGTGATCAACACCCAAAGGGTTTACTAGAGTCAATAATCTAGTTCACATCGCTATGTGATTAACACCCAAAGGGTTTACTAGAGTCAATAATCTAGTTCACATCGCTATGTGATTAACACCCAAAAGAGTACTAAGGTATGATCATGTTTTGCTCGTGAGAGAAGCTTAGTCAACGGGTCTGTCATATTCAGAGCCGTATGTATTTCGCAAATATTCTATGTCCACAATGCTCTGTACAGAGCTACTCTAGCTAATTGCTCCCACTTTCAATATGTATCCAGATTGAGACTTAGAGTCATCTGGATTGGTGTAAAAGCTTGCATCGTTGTAACTTTTACGACGGGCTCTTTTATCACCTCCATAATCGAGAAACGTCTCCTTAGTCCTCACTAAGGATATTCTTGACCCATGTCCAGTGATCTACTTATTAGATCAAAATTGTATTCCTTTGCCAAACACAGAGCAAGGTATACAATAGGTCTGGTTCAGAGCATAGCATACTTTATAGAACCTATGACTGAGGCATAGGGAATGACTTTTCATTCTCTTTCTATTTTCTGCAATGGTCGGGTCTTGAGTCTTACTCAACTTCACACCTTGTAACACAGGCAAGAACTCCTTCTTTGACTGTTCCATTTTGAACTATTTCAAAAATTTATCAAGGTATGTACTCATTGAAAAATCTTATCAAGCGTCTTGATCTATCTATATAGATCTTGATGCTCAATGTGTAAGCAGCTTCACCGAGGTCTTGCTTTGAAAAACTCTTATTCAAGTATCCTTTCATGCTATCCAGAATTTCCATATCATTTCCAATTAACAATATGTCATCCACATATAATATTAGAAATGCTACAGAGCTCCCACTCACTTTCTTGTAAATACAGGCTTCTTCAAAAGTCTGTATAAAACCATATGCTTTGATCAACTCATCAAAGCGTATATTCCAACTCCGAGATGCTTGCACCAGTCCATTGATGGATTGCTGGAGCTTGCACACTTTGTTAGCATCTTTAGGATTGACAAAAACTTTCTGGTTGCATCATATACAACTCTTCTTTAATAAATCCATTAAGGAATGCGGTTTTGACATCCATTTGCTAGATTTCATAAAATGTGGCAATTGCTAACATGATTCAGACAGACTTAAGCTTCGATACAAGTGAGAAAATCTCATCGTATTCAACACCTTGAACTTGTTGAAAACATTTCGCAACAAGTCGAGCTTAGTAGATAGTAACACTACTATCAATGTCTGTCTTCCTCTTGAAGATCCATTTATTTAACATGGCTTGCTGATCATCGAGCAAGTCAATCAAAGTCCATACTTTGTTCTCATACATGGATCATATCTCAGATTTTATGGCCTCAAGCCATTTCGTGGAATCTGGGCTCATCATCGCTTCCTCATAGTTCATAGGTTCATCGTGGTCTAGTAACATGACTTCCAGAACAGGATTACCGTACCACTCTGGTGCGGATCTTACTCTGGAAGACCTACGAGGTTCTGTAGTAACTTAATTTTAAGTTTCATGATCATCATCATTAACTTCCTCACTAATTGGTGTAGTAGTCACAGGAACAGATTTCTGTGATGAACTACTTTCCAATAAGGGAGCAGGTACAATTACCTCATGAAGTTCTACTTTCCTCCCACTCACTTCTTTCAAGAGAAACTCCTTCTCTAGAAAGGATCCATTCTTAGCAATGAATAACTTGCCTTCCGATCTGTGATAGAAGGTGTACCCAATAGTTAACTTTGGGTATTCTATGAAGACGCACTTCTCCGATTTGGGTTTGAGCTTATCAGGTTGAAACTTTTTTCATATAAGCATCGCAACTCCGAACTTTAAGAAATGACAGCTTAGCTTTACTGCTAAACCATAGTTCATACGGTGTCGTCTCAACGGATTTAGATGGTGCCCTTTTAAACGTGAATGCAGCTGTCTCTAATGCACAACCCCAAAACGATAGTGGTAAAACCGATAAGAGACATCATAGATCGCACCATATCCAATAAAGTGCGGTTACGATGTTCAGACACACCATAACGTTGTGGTGTTCCAGGTGGCGTGAGCTGTGAAACTATTCCACATTGTTTTAACTGAAGACCAAACTCGTAACTCAAATATTCGTCTCCGCGATCAGATCGTAGAAACTTTATTTTCTTGTTACGATGATTTTTCCACTTCACTCTGAAATTCTTTGAACCTTTCAATTATTTCAGACTTATGTTTCATCAAGTAGATATACCCATATCTTCTCAAATCATTTTGTGAAGGTCAGAAAATAACGATACTTGCCACGAGCATCAACACTCATTGGATCGCATACATCGGTATGTATTATTTCCAATAAGTCAGTAGCTTGTTCCAATGTTCCGGAGAACGGAGTTTTTAGTCATCTTGCCCAAAAGGCACGGTTCGCAAGCATCAAATGATTCATAACCAAGTGATTCCGAAAATCCATCTTTATGGAGTTTCTTCATGCGCTTTACACTGATATGACCCAAATGGCAGTGCCACAAATAAGTTGCACTATCATTATTAACTTTTCATCTTTTGGCATCAATATTATGAATATGTGTATCACTACGATCGAGATCAACAAACTATGTTCATTGGGTGTATGACCATCGAAGGTCTTATTCATGTAAACAGAAAAACAATTATTCTCTAACTTTAAATGAATAACCGTATTGCAATAAACATGATCAAATCATATTCATGCTCAACGCAAACACCAAATAACATTTATTTAGGTTCAACACTAATCCCAAAAGTATAGGGAGTGTGCAATGATGATCATATCAATCTTGGAACCACTTCCAACACACATCATCACATCACCCTCAACTAGTTTCTGTTTATTCTGTAACTCCTGTTTCGAGTTACTAATCTTAGCAACCGAACAAGTATCAAATACTCAGGGGTTACTATAAACACTAGTAAGGTACACATCAATAACATGTATATCAAATATACCCTTGTTCACTTTGCCATCCTTCTTATCCACCAAATATTCAAGGCATTTCCGCTTCTAGTGACCATTTCCTTTGCAGTATAATCACTCAGTTTCAGGCTTTGGTCCAGCTTTGGGCTTCTTCACGGGACTGACAACTTGCTTGTCATTCTACTTGAAGTTCCCTTTCTTTCCCTTTGCCCTTTTCTTGAAACTAGTGGTCTTGTCAATCATCAACACTTGATGCTCTTTATTGATTTCTACCTTCGTTGATTTCAACATCACGAAGAGCTCGGAATCGTTTTCGTCATCCCTTGCATACTACAGTTCATCACAAAGTTCTACTAACTTGGTGATGGTGACTAGAGAATTCTGTCAATCACTATCTTATCTGGAAGATTAACTCCCACTTGATTCAAGCGATTGAAGTACTCAGACAATCTGAGCACATGCTCACTAGTTGAGCGATTCTCCTCCATCTTTTAGCAATAGAACTTGTTGGAGACTTCATATCTCTCAACTCGGGTATTTGCTTGAAATATTAACTTCAATTCCTGGAACATCTCATATGGTCCATGATGTTCAAAACATCTTTGAAGTCCCGATTCTAAGACGTTAAGCATGGTGTACTAAACTATCAAGTAGTCATCATATTGAGCTAGCCAAACGTTCATAACGTCTACATCTGCTCCTGCAATAGGTCTGTCACCTAGCGGTGCATCAAGGACATAATTCTTCTGTGCAGCAATGAGGATAAACTCAGATCACAGACCAAGTCCGCATCATTGCTACTAACATTTTTCACATATAAAAACATAGGGAAGCAAAAACATAGGGAAGCAACAACGCGAGCTATTGATCTATAACACAATTTGCAAAATACTACCAGGACTAAGTTCATGATAAATTCAAGTTCAATTAATCATATTACTTAAGAACTCCCACTTAGACAGACATCTCTCTAGTCATCTAAGTGATCACGTGATCCAAATCAACTAAACCATGTCCGATCATCACGTGAGATGGAGTAGTTTCAATGGTGAACATCATTATGTTGATCATATCTACTATATGATTCACGCTCGACCTTTCGGTCTCCGTGTTCCGAGGCCATATCTGTATATGCTAGGCTCGTCAAGTTTAACCCGAGTATTCCGCGTGTGCAACTGTTTTGCACCCGTTGTATTTGAACGTAGAGCCTATCACACCCGATCATCACGTGGTGTCTCAGCACGAAGAACTTTCGCAATGGTGCATACTCAGGGAGAACACTTCTTGATAATTAGTGAGAGATCATCTTAAAATGCTACCGTCAATCAAAGAAAGATAAGATGCATAAAGGATAAACATCACATGCAATCAATATAAGTGATATGATATGGCCATCATCATCTTGTGCTTGTGATCTCCATCTTCGAAGCACCGTCGTGATCACCATCGTCACTGGCGCGACACCTTGATCTCCATCGTAGCATCGTTGTCGTTACACCATCTATTGCTTCTATGACTATCGCTACCGCTTAGTGATAAAGTAAAGCAATTACAGGGCGTTTGCATTTCATACAATAAAGCGACAACCATATGGCTCCTGCCAGTTGCCGATAACTTCGGTTACAAAACATGATCATCTCATAAAATAAAATATAGCATCACGTCTTGACCATATCACATCACAACATGCCCTACAAAAATAAGTTAGACGTCCTCTACTTTGTTGTTGCAAAATTTTACGTGGCTGCTACGGGCTTAGCAAGAACCGTTCTTACCTACGCATCAAAACCACAACGATAGTTCGTCAAGTTAGTGCTGTTTTAACCTTCGCAAGGACCGGGCGTAGCCACACTCGATTCAGCTAAAGTGAGAGAGACAGACACCCGCCAGCCACCTTTAAGCACAAGTGCTCGTAACGGTGAAACCAGTCTCGCGTAAGCGTACGTGTAATGTCAGTCCGGGCCGCTTCATCTCACAATACCGCCGAACCAAAGTATGACATGCTGGTAAGCAGTATGACTTGTATCGCCCACAACTCACTTGTGTTCTACTCGTGCATATAACATCTACGCATAAAACCTGGCTCTGATACCACTGTTGGGGAACGTAGTAATTTCAAAAAATTTCCTACGTACACGCAAGATCATGGTGATGGCATAGCAACGAGAGGGGAGAGTGTCCGTCCACGTACCCTCGTAGACCGTAAGTAGAAGCGTTATGACAACGCGGTTGATGTAGTCGTACGTCTTCACGATCCGACCGATCCAAGCACCGAACGTACGGCACCTCCGAGTTCAGCACACGTTCAGCTCGATAATGATCCCCGGGCTCCGATCTAGCAAAGCTTCGGGGATGAGTTCCGTCAGCACGACGGCGTGGTGACGATGATGATGCTCTACCGACGCAGGGCTTCGCCTAAACTCCGCGATGATATGACCGAGGTGGAATATGGTGGAGGGGGGCACCGCACACAGCTAAGGAACGATCCGTAGATCAACTTGTGTGTCATGGGGTGCCCCCCTGCCCCCGTATATAAAGGAGGGAGGGGAAGGTGCGGCCGGCCCCCTTGGGTGCGCCTGGAGGAGTCCTACTCCCACCGGGAGTAGGACTCCCCCCTCTTGCCTTGGTGGAAAAGGAAAGGGGGGAGGGGAAAGAGGAAAGGGGGGCACCGCCCCCCCCTTCCTTGTCCTATTCGGACTAGGGGGGAGGGGCACGTGGCCTGCCCTGGCCGGCCCTCCTCTTCTCCCTCATGGCCCACTAAGGCCCATTAACCCCTGGGAGGGTTCCGGTAACCCCCCCGGTGTTCCGGTAAAATCCCGATTTCACCCGGAACCTTTCCGATGTCCAAACATAGGCTTCCAATATATCAATCTTTATGTCTCGACCATTTCGAGACTCCTCGTCATGTCCGTGATCACATCCGGGACTCCTAACAAACTTCGGTACATCAAACTTATAAACTCATAATAAAACTGTCATTGTAACGTTAAGCGTGCGGACCCTACGGGTTCGAGAACTATGTAGACATGACCTAGAACCATTCTCGGTCAATAACCAATAGCGGGACCTGGATGCCCATATTGGTTCCTACATATTCTACGAAGATCTTTATCGGTCAAACCGCATAACAACATACGTTGTTCCCTTTGTCATCGGTATGTTACTTGCCTGAGATTTGATCATCGGTATCCAATACCTAGTTCAATCTCGTTACCGGGAAGTATCTTTACTCATTCCGTAATGCATCATCCCGTAACCAACTCATTTGGTCACATTGCTTGCAAGGCTTATAATGATGTGCATTACCGAGAGGGCCCAGAGATACCTCTCTGACAATCGGAGTGACAAAACCTAATCTCGAAATATGCCAACTCAACATGTACCTTCGGAGACACCTGTAGTACTCCTTTATAATCACCCAGTTACGTTGTGACGTTTGGTAGTACCCAAAGCGTTCCTCCGGTAAACGGGAGTTGCATAATTCTCATAGTTACAGGAACATATATAAGTCATGAAGAAAGCAATAGCAACATACTAAACGCTCAAGTGCTAGGCTAACGGAATGAGTCATGTCAATCACATCATTCTCCTAATGATGTGATCCCATTAATCAAATGACAACTCTTTTGTCCATGGCTAGGAAACATGACCATCTTTGATAAACGAGCTAGTCAAGTAGAGGCATACTAGTGACACTATGTTTGTCTATGTATTCACACATGTATTATGTTTCCAGTTAATACAATTCTAGCATGAATAATAAACATTTATCATGAAATAAGGAAATAAATAGTAACTTTATCATTGCCTCTAGGGCATATTTCCTTCAAGATCTTCTAGGACTCAGATGATGACGAGGAAAGTTATGAGACACAAGGTGACGTACACAGTCAAGGTCCATGGTCAAGGGGGTGCTAGCAAGTGCTTAGATGTGCTTAGAGCAAGTACAATAGAGCTGAGTCAGCGGGCTATAAGGAATAAACAGTAGTATATTTGTGCTTAGTTGGAGGAAAGAGAAGAGGGGAGAGAAGGTAAGAGGGCTCTTCGTGAAGAGCCAGCTCTAGCACGTGCTCCTAGGCACTTTGTACATGTTGACTATAAGATGGGCTGTAGGCTTATAGCCAGCAGCTGGCTATACTATTAATGCTCTTTAGATGAGGTGCCAAGTGCATTAAATGGCTTAGTAACTCAAGTGTTCAATGCATATGTGCTTAGTTTATTGGTGCCACATCATATTTTATGCCTACGTGGCAGGCTTAGCAGCTATACATGGTGGATCACTGGGAGAGGCCAAGGCTGGTCATAGTGGGGAGTAACTTGTACTGTAACATATTACTATGTTACTCTAAACATCTCTATAAACCGGAAAGGAGGGAGTAGCAACATAGACTAGTGTCATATGCAGAGTATGGAAGCACATGATATTTCCCCGTCCGGATCGATCCCAAGTTGGCTTCTCACCTTCTTGGCCCAACAAAAACCCCTCCCCCTCCCGCGCGTGCTTCCCGCCCGACGCCAGCTGAGCCCACCGCTCCACATTGATGGCAAGTCAGGAAGACGCGACCTCTCACTGCTTCCGCCATTGAAGCGGCACGCAGACCGAGGGCACCACCCACTGCATGCCCGACATTTTAGACTACACAGTGGATAGTAACTTTTAGAGCAAGTACTATAATTAGATGACATAAGCAGGCTATAAGGATTTAAATATAGTATTTGTGATTAGTTGAAGGAGAGAGAAGAGGAGAGAGAAGAGAAGCGGATTGTAAACGTGTAGCCGGTTGTACTCCAACATACTCTACTTTGTGAGACAAAAGGTGGGGCCATTATTAATGATATTGTATTTATACTAAAGGGACTAACGGATACCTTAATTACTCCGTTTGTTTTGAGACAAACCTTTGTGGGGCTATTATTGACTTTTTTGAGCTATTATTGACTTGGACGTGGGGTTTGGGGGCCAAAGGCCTACTATTATACTCCGACCTGACATGCTCTACCCTAGCCGCCGCTGTATCATATGGTTTCACACCGTTCCAGATCTTAGCGCCGCCACGCATTTCTTCTCCAGCCCTCCTTCCGGTGTGCACCGCGAGAAGGGACAGCAGTTCTCCGAACCCGCCTTTTGTGATCCTGTACGAGAGAGGGGCGATCAGGTTTTTGGGGAGCACACTCCTGTGACTGCTGCCAGCGACGACTTCCTCAACGACAACCTTCTTCCCCGACCTCAGTAACCTCTTCATTAACGACATGAGTGACAACATCAACCACATCGGTTCTGCTCCCGTTGTACAGTATGTGATTATGTCCTCCTGGTTTAGTCCGCATCTTTACTTTGATGTTTGCAATTGCCGTCATGATCTATTTACTGCTGATTCAGATTAAATCTCATACTAAATTGCTCATATATTCAACAATCCAATCCAAAAACCTGATCACAAGCAATTTACTCCGAGTGGTTTTGCTGCGCTTTTGAAGCCGCCTACTTTTAAGGGGGTGCAATATAAAAGGTGGCGCACAAGAGCAGTATATTGGTTTCAGATCATGTACTGCTATGACGCCACTAAGGGTAAGCCTGAGGGCGATCTTAATCCTACACAGCAGGAAGCTTTTCAGAACATGGATACCCTCTTCAAAGCCGCCCTGCTGAGTGTTCTTGACGATTCCATTGTGGATTCGTATATGTTGTTTGACAACGGCAAAGACATGTGGGCTGCGCTCGAGGCCACGTTTGGGCCCTCGGGCGCTGGCAACGAGTTGTACGTCATGGAGCAATTCTGTGACTACAAGATGACTGATGAGCGCTTTGTTGTTCAGCAGACTCATGAGATACAGTCACTCTCTAAGGAACTTGAGCACTTTAAGTGTGTGTTGCCGGACAAATTTGTTGCTGGGACCATCATTGCCAAGCTTCCACCTTCATGGAATGATTTTGCTACTTCTTTGAAAAACAAGAGACTTGAGTTTTCTGTTTTGGATCTCATTAGCACTCTTGATTTTGAGGAGAAGGCGAGATCAAAAGACACACGTGCTCGGGTCGCCGAGGGAGCTTCTAGTGCCCACATGGTACACGAGAAGAACTTCCAGCCCAACCAGCCCCAAAACAACAAGAACAAATCTCAGGGGAAAGGCAAGTTTGATGCAAAGAACAAGCCGTCACATTCTACCAACTTCAAGAAGAATTCTCATAACAGGAAGGGGTACAAACCTCAATTTTGGTAGCACCGCACAAAATTTATATGGCTGCATCTACCTGCTGTCAGCTAACCTCATGGTGCTCCAGGTATTCCTACATTCGTAACTAGGTACAATCACCACCGCAAGGTGAAATTAGCTTATTCGTACATTGACTTGCTCAATGCAGTGTGGAACGATCCTGTCATGTGTGGAGGAGCAAACAAGCAGTGCAACCAAAGGTGGAAATCAACCAAGGACTTATGAAATTATATGTAATCTTCCTCAGGCAGGTCAGTATCCCCTTCGTCTAGATGATCGTGTTTTGTCATGCCGAGCTATTGATATGTGCTACTATTTTGCAACACCGTTTAAGTATAGCTACTGTTTTCCTATCTTTTCAGATTCAGGACAATGAATATGATATCAGGGGAACTGCACAATATGGACCCAAGTTGAGTCATCTCTATTGCCTCATGTGTTTGCTGCAAATGTGTCAGCATCAATTGCAAGATGAGGCAGCTAGGTAGCTGTGGAGTTGCCAACATGCTCAAAGTGCTTGCAACATTGAGAAGAAACAAGCATGCCCAGGAAATTAATGTGTGTGCAGGGAGGCCCTTTGCTCAGAGAAGCATCGACCGATTTTCTTTATTTCCACACCTTCTCACAGTTTTGTATATTGGTTATAGTATCGTGAATCACTGAGATGCATAGACATGCTGAACTTTTGTTCTTCTGAATGTTAGTTTAATGTGAGTGTCTGCATCCAGTACCGCATCCTCTAATTTGGTGGATGCACACAGAGAAAATAAATCTCCTTAATTTACTCCATAACCACCCTATTAAATAGGCCTAGTAACAAACTAGGCGCATGAAGTGGCCGGCGGGCACATGCATCCTGCATGCATGGCCAGTCATGCAGCAACGCAAAAGAAGAGAGCGGTTCTTGGGAAAAAGCGAGTAGTTAGTGCAGCGGGCCATATAAACACGAACAACTTGCTCTCCCGCTTCCGTCTCCCCACCCAATTCCCCCCGCTCCCCAATCTTCCTCACTCGTACAGAAAATCCCGCTCACCTTCTTCCTCACTCGTACAGAAAACGCCTGCTCCTCTTCTTCCACTCCTACAGAAATCCCCAGCCCTCCTTCTTCCCCAATCGCACTGCCACTAGGCTCGTCTCTGGCTACTCTGCTCAAACCCGTGAGCTCGGCGCGACGCCCACAAGGAAAATGGAGTCGGCTGGCCCCAATGCCAAGAAGATGAGGCTCCCGCTAGCGGCGATGCCGGTTGTAGATCCTGCACCCAGTAGCGCAGGGAGAAATGGCGAGCCCCCACCCCACCCGGACCTCAGAAACCGGCAGAATCTCCGGTGGACCGCATCAGTGATCTCCCGGACGTCATCCTTGAGGAGATCATCTCGCTTCTCCCCACCAAGGATTTTTGCCGCCCACAAGTCCTCTCAACTCGGTGGCGCCCTCTATGGCCACCGCCCCCCCTAAATCTCGACTGTCGTCAGATATCTGTCCTTCCTGAATTTGATCTCATCAGAGCCATCGTCTCTTCTCACCAACAGGGCCCCGTTTAATGCCTCTGCATCCCGACAAGCTACCTGCTGTCCATACCCAGCAAGGTGGATGCTTGGCTGACATCCCCTGAATTCGGAAAACTCCAGCAGTTTCAGTTCTACCATTACCACGAAAGTTTCATACCACGAACATACCAAGAATTCATGCCCACACCATAGTTGTCCATCTCGCGGTTTTCCTCCTCTCTCCACACCGCCACCTTCGCCCGGTTCCATCTACCAGACGATCTGGTACAAATGCTTCGACTCCTACTGCTAAAAAAACTTTTGCTTGTGGTGGTTTATCTGTCGAAGGCCTCACTGCACAGCATCATCCACTCCAGTTGCCCTGCCCTGGACCGCTTGCTGATTGTTTTGGGAATAGAAATCGGTATCAGTTGTCTCCAAATAAAGTCGCCTCACATTAAAAGCATTGGAATTTGTTTTGAAGGACAACAACTCATCATCGAAGATGCCCCTTCACTTGAAAGGTTGCTCCTTGATAATTGTTATACACCTTCAGAAATAACTATCATCTCTGCATCCAAACTGGAGACCTTGGGTGTAATTCATGACCCGTTTAATAATCACACGGAGTTGGTGTTTGGCTCCTCACCTTTTCAGGTACCGTATATTATCATCTACACATTTGTAATCATATGCTGCATTTTTCATTTGTGCGCATAAGTTTTATATCATCTTGGAGTACACTTTGGGTACTAATATTATGTTATATGCTCAATGAAGAGTTCGTCCATTGATAGCCTATCAATGTTGCTGGATTCTGTCAAGATCATATATATCAGAATGTATAGTTTTGATCTGGACATAATTATTGGCTTGCTGCGATGCTTTCGATCTCTGGAGAATTTATACATAGAGGTGATGATTTAATCCACATTGAAAGCCCGTATATATTGTACTAGAATTAACTATTCAGCTGTCATTCTTTCGACATACTCTTTTTTCAGACCTTAACTGTTTTCAATCTTCATGTCTACTTAGGCAGAACCACATGGAGAAAAACATATAACCAATCGTTGGCGTAATAAGCACAAGGATTTTCTCAGTTCTCATGACATTCGTTTGAGGACAATGATGATGGGACGATTTGCATCCAACCAGGCAAACAGAAGCTTTGTCACATTCTTCCTGTTGAATGCGAGGTTACTATTGTCCATGATGCTTAATTTTTACAGCAAGAGATTTCTCACGGATGAACATGTTGAACAGCAAAAAAAAGAAGTTTCAGGTGGACAAATGGGCTTCTGAACATGCTCGGCTTCTATTTACAACAAGTTGTAGACATCCTAAAATAATCTTTTTTGCACAGGATGTTGATTTTATGGATCAGACCGATCCATTTGTTTGTGACTGCAAAAAAGAGTGGTTGGGTTAGATGTTACTGTCATGCTCAATCTGGGTTTTGTCTAAAAATTTGATGAATAATTAATCCTTGGCCTTTTTGTACCATTTGTATGCTTGACTTGCATGTTGTTGCCCTCGTACTCCCCTCCACCTGCCACTACACTGCCGCATCTTCCATGGCTGCTGTTCATTCCCATTCGAGGCCTTGTCGTCGTTCTCCGCCTTGGTTAGCTCACTGTGCTCGCCGCCGTCTGGTGTTGTCAACATGGTCAACAACCAAGAGGAATCAGGAGATGACTGTACGTGGAGAGGCTGACAGTAGGGACCCACCAGGGTCATTGCATTTCGCAAGCAGGTGCCTCATTATTACAAGCCAAAACAAAACTTCCTCCTAATTGTTTAACAACTAGGTTCCACGCCATTTTCAATGTAGTCAATAAATGAGAAAATTACACAACGAGCGGATAACACCAGGGACCCAGCAGCTCGCCCAGTTGTTTTCCAGTTTCAGAGACGGAGCTCAACTGCGCGTTGTGCGGGGGTTGTGGCCCGTCTAGCCCAGTTCTTTTTTTTGGAGAATACCAAAACCGAGGCCTGCTTGCTTTTCTCAGCCTGCTGGGCTGCAAATCTTTCAAGACGAGGAGGGATAAGAAATGGGCTTCCCCAGAAAACAGGCTATAAGTTGTAAGAAATGGGCTGTAAATTTTTAAACCAAAGCCAACCGGCAATTGCATTGAAATATCATTTTTTTTTCAGGATTTCTCTACTCTCTACTCTTATAAAAACCAAAGCCAACTGCCAATTACATTAAAATATCATCTTTTCACCCACAAGATAAACTACTCATACAAATGCATCTTCATGTTCCGTGGAACGAACGGGCATCTTGCTAGTTAAGATTCTAAATTTCATTCATTTTTTTTGCGAACAATTGTTTTTTGAATTTTATTTTGATATAATTTTTTGAAAACTATTTTTAACGTGACTCAAAATTTCATGATTAAAAGAGTTCGGACCGCACCGAAATATGCAAAATTTCGTTGAATTTTTTAGCAGTGCCCAGAATATATGGTCTCTAATGCTAATAAAAAGAATATGGGCTTCAAATATCCTTAAGAATTAGCAAATGGGCTGTAAATTATTGAAAATAATGGCTAATGGGCTGTATGCTATTTTCCGCGGATTTGGAGGCTGACTTCTGGGCCTACTAGGTTGACGATGACGCTGTCCGATTTTTTTTTGACGCGTACGCAAGGCTTTGTCAACTTAGTCAACACACAACAGTGGCTGTTGGATGTCCATCCAACGGCTGCCGTGCTTCTTCAATCTCTGATCTTCCTGCTC
Source organism: Triticum aestivum (assembly GCF_018294505.1). Classification (NCBI taxonomy): domain Eukaryota; kingdom Viridiplantae; phylum Streptophyta; class Magnoliopsida; order Poales; family Poaceae; genus Triticum; species Triticum aestivum. The sequence goes on from NC_057801.1 coordinate 639,320,629, forward strand.
CAGCCGCCCAAACCAGCGCCGGCGGGACTGCCTGCTCCCTCCTCCCGTGGCTGGCTGTGCTGCCGCCAGGCCATCCCTCTAACCACCCACACATCCTGTTATTTCCGGTGATGTCAGCCTCACCCCGCAGCCGACCAGTCAGCACTCAGACTCCCCTCAGCGTGGGCATCCGCTGTGGTGGTTTCGCCGGCTCCGGGTGGTTCCCTTCCTGGGCCTCGCCCTCGTCCACCGTGTTTGTGCTCTTGGCACGGTGATGTCAACATGGTCAACAGAACAGGGTCCTGTTGATTGGGAAGGGTGTGGCGTACCGTAAAACGGAGGAAACAGACCTCCTACGGTCGAAACGGGGGTCCTGTTGATCGGGAGGGGTGTGGCATACCGCAAAACGGACGAAACGGACCTCCTACGGTCGAAACAGGGGCCCTGTTCATCGGGAGGGGTGTGGCGTACATCAAAACGGGACTCCACAAGATACTGTTCATCTCCACCGTCAACCTCCTCCAGCCTCCACGGGCTACCGTCGACCTGCTCCAGCCTCCACGGGCTCCTGTTCATCCAGCCTCCACCGCGCGATACTCCACCGACTACTGTTCAACCACCCCTCCATTGTCTACTGTTCATCCAGCTCTCCACACCACGGGGTCCTCCACGGCCACCCCTCCACCGTCAACTGTTCATCCAGCCCTCCACACCACGGGGTCCTGTTCATCCAGAGGCAACACCACCGCTCACTATTCATCCAACCCCCCTCCCCCCGCAACGCTCACTGTTCATCCAATCGACCGGCTTCAGTTAGCAGCAGTAGCGAAGGAATCGCTCCATCGGGTTCAGTTAACAGCCATCGATCGATCGCTCGGGTTCAGTAACGCGTAGCCTATAGTGCAATCGCTCGGGTTCAGTTAGAGCCCAACGCCTCGCTCGGGTTCAGTTAGAGCCAACGCCTCGCACACACGCGCGTACATGTATGAGAGAAACGCGCATCGCTCGTCCCCCGACCTCCCGCCGTAACCGGCAACTCCCTGAAATTTTCCTCCCCCTTGCTTCTACCATGTTTTTTTCCATCATGGACGACCCAAAGAATGTCATGCAGCTGCGTCTCTGGCCCGCCCAGGACGAAAAGCTCATTTTCTGTCATGATTTTTTGTCATAGAAGTAGGAGCCCACCGCATCTATGATGATACCGGGTTTTGTCACAATTATCGTCATAGAAGTGTCATATGTATGACAGAATTTTTTTTTGTTCGGCCCAAAATGTCACGGATGTGTCTTTCTTTTGTAGTGTTAGCTAGCTTCTATTATACCGCGCAACTTTCGCCGGTAGCATGCACCTAATATTTACCTTCCTCAAAATAGCCACCATACCTACCTATTATGGCATTTCCATAGCCATTCCGAGATATATTGCCATGCAACTTTCCATTGTTCCGTTTATTATGACACGCTCCATCATTGTCATATTGAACTTTGCATGATCATGTAGTTGACATCGTATTTGTGGCAAAGCCACCTTCATAATTTTCATACATGTCGCTCTTGATTCGTTGCATATCCCGGTACACCACCGGAGGCATTCATATAGAGACATATCTTGTTCTAGCTTTGAGTTGTAATTCTTGAGTTGTAAATCAATAAAAGTGTGATGATTTTCATTATTAGAGCATTGTCCCAGTGAGGAAAGGATGATGAAGACTATGATTCCCCCACAAGTCGGGATGAGACTTCGGACTTTACAAAAAAAAGAGAAAGGCCAAAAAAAGAAAGGCCAAAGAAAAAAAAGAGAAAGAAAAAAAGAAAGAAAAAAAAATAAAATGAGAGAAAAAGACAGAAGGGACAATTGATACTATCTCTTTTCCACACTTATGCTTCAAAATAGCACCATGATCTTCATGATAAAGAGTCTCCTATGTTGCCACTTTCATATACTAGTGGGAATTTTTCATTATAGAACTTGTCTTGTATATTCCAATGATGGGCTTCCTCAAATGCCCTAGGTCTTCGTGAGCAAGCGAGCTGGCTGCACACCCACTTAGTTTCTTTTGTTGAGCTTTCATATATTTATAGCTCTAGTGCATCTGTTGCATGGCAATCCCTACTCACTCACATTGATATCTATTAGTGGGCATCTCCATAGCCCGTTGATACGCCTAGTTGATGTGAGACTATCTTCTCCCTTTTTTTTCTTACAACCACCACCATATACCACCATAGTGCTATGTCCATGGCTTGCGCTCATGTATTGTGTAAGAGTTGAAAAAAGCTGAAGCGCGTTAAAAAGTATGAACCAATTGCTCGGCTCATCATCAGGGTTGTACATGATGGGGGTATTTTGTGTAATGAAAATGAAGCATGGCCTAACTTCATGATTTTGTAGGGATAAGCTTTCTTTGGTTATGCTATTTTGATAGGACATGATTATTTGTTAGTATGCTTCGAAGTATTATTATTTTTATGTTTTATAAGCTTTTATCTTGAATCATTTGGATATGAACAATCATGCCACAATAAAGAAAATTACATTGAAAATTATGCTAGGTAGCATTCCACATCAAAAAATTTTGTTTTTATCATTTACCTACTCGTGGACGAGCATGAATTAAGCTTGGGGATGCTTGATACATCTCCAACGTATCTATAATTTTTGATTGTTCCATGCTATTATATTAACCCTTTTGGATGTTTATGAGCTTTATTTTACACATTTATATCATTTTTGGGACGAACCTACTAACCGGAGGCCCAGCCCGTATTGCTGTTTTTTTGCCTATTTCAGTATTTCGAAGAAAAGGAATATCAAACGGAGTCCAAACAGAATGAAACCTTCGGGAGCGTGATTTTTGGAATGAATGTGATCCAGAGAACTTGGAGTGCAAGTCAAGAAACAGTCAAGGAGGCCATGAGATAGGAGGGCGCACACACCCCTCCCGGGTGCGCCCCTGTCTCCTGGGCCCCTCGAGCGGCCACCGACGTACTTCTTCCTCCTATATATAACTACGTACCCCGAAAACATCCAGGGAGCCACCGAAATACAATTTCCACCGCCGTAACCTTCTGTATCCGCGAGATCCCATCTTGGAACCTTCATCGGCGCTCCGCCTAAGGGGGAATCGACCACGGAGGGCTTCTACATCAACACCATAGCCCCTCCGATGAGTTGTGAGTAGTTTACCACAGACCTTTGGGTCCATAGTTATTAGCTAGATGGCTTCTTCTCTCTTTTTGGATCTCAATACAATGTTCTCCCCCTCTCTTGTGGAGATCTATTCGATGTAAACTCTTTTTATGGTGTGTTTGTCGAGATCCAATGAATTGTGGGTTTATGATCAAGTTTATCTATGAGAAATATTTGAATCTTCTATGAATTCTTTTATGTATGATTGAGTTATCTTTGCAAGTCTCCTCGAATTATCAGTTTGGTTTGGCCTACTAGATTGATCTTTCTTGCCATGGGAGAAGTGCTTAGCTTTGGGTTCAATCTTGCGGTGTCCTTACCCAGTGACAGAAAGGGTTGCAAGGCACGTATTGTATTGTTGCCATCGAGGATAAAAAGATGGGGTTTATATCATATTGTTTGAGTTTATCCCTCTACATCATGTCATCTTTCTTAAAGCGTTACTCTGTTCTTATGAACTTAAAACTCTAGATGCATGCTGGATAGCGGTCGATGTGTGGAGTAATAGTAGTAGATGCTGGCAGGAGTCGGTCTACTTGTCACGAACGTGATGCCTATATACATGATCATGCCTAGATAATCTCATAATTATTCGCTTTTCTATCAATTTCTTGACAGTAATTTGTTCACCCACCGTAATACTTATGTTATCTTGAGAGAAGCCACTAGTGAAACCTATGGCCCCAGGGTCTATCTTTTATCATATAAGCTTTCAATCTAATTTTATTTGCATCTTTACTTTTTGCATCTATATTATAAAATACCAAAAATATATTTATCTTATCATACTATCTCTATCAGATCTCACTTTCGCAAGTGGTCATGAAGGGATTGACAACCCCTTTATTGCGTTGGTTGCGAGTTCTTTGTTTGTTTGTGTAGGTGCGTGGGACTTTTGAGGAGCCTCCTAATGGATTGATACCTTGGTTCTCAAAAACTGAGGGAAATACTTACGCTACTATTGCTGCATCACCCTTTCCTCTTCAAGGAAAACCAACGCAAGCTCAAGACATGGCAACGTATCAGTACCCTCAAGGTCAACCCGACTATCCAAAGACGGTCAAGAACTCTGGTCCACCTCTACCGGGATGGTACCGCCCATCCCTTCAGTCCTGCAGTAAAAGTTACTCTCGCGGGTACCCCCACGGTCAACCCAACTTCACATTTCTTGCAAGTACCCCTCGGGGGCTAACTCGTCTTTAACATGGTCCTGGGGTAAATCCAAGGTAACTGCATGTCCAAAACATCAAGTGGGAAAGCCCGAGGAATCTCCCTCGATGGGATCCATTAGATGTAATCGTCAAGGTGAACTTAGGAGGAATCACCCTCGAGGTTCACACTTGAGGTGTTGCACAACAAAGTCGCCATTGGTTGTGGTGAAGGAGGAATCACACTCGATAGACCACAAACGATTAGCTACACTACAGAGTTATCATCAGGGATGCGTTACGAGGTATCACCCTCGACACTCGATAGTAGCTCTGCAAAGTCGTACAACTAAAGGGGGGGTGAGGTGATCTGTCGGGCTCTGGATGTCGATCACGTTGATTGAGTCATTAATGATGAAGCAGGGGCAACAAGGACAAGTTGAGGGGTCACTAATGGATCACTATCCAACCTATACTAAGCAGTTTAGGCTATGCAAGTAAGGTACAAGAGGAGGTTATAAAATCAGGCTATGCATTAGATAGGAGCAACCAAGTACATCAGCAAAATCTAATGCAAGCATGAGACATAATGGAATGGGCGATATTGGAATGATCAAGGGGGTTTTGCTTGCGTGGAAGCTCTGCTGAAAAGGTCTGGTCATCAGGGGCGTAGTCGATCACAGGGGCAACATCAGTCTTGGAGTCTACCGAAGAGAAGAGGGGGAATAAACTGTAAATACAAAGCACACAGATGCATTACTAAGCATGACAAGACGATGTGCGGTGCTAGGGATATTCTAACACGGTGATACACTATACCGACGAAGGGCGAAACATCAAGGAATGTTTTCCCGAAGTTTGGCATTTTTGGACAGATGAAACAGAGGGGGATGGTTCCATGTCACTATGCTAGGGATATGTGACAGACGAACGGAGGGTGTATTCGGAATCATCACATTTTTCTAAACAACTTTCATATATACATTATTTTAATCCGATTTGCGGTTTATTTTCTGTTAATTCTCAAAGATTTAATAATAATCTGGAATTGATAGATTTAAATTAATTCAGAAAATAGATATATTGTGTCAGCAAAGTCAAGGGTGTTGTGAGGAGGTTAACATGTTGACTAAGTCAAACCTAGCATGTGGGGCCCGACTGTCATTGTGATAGTTTGAATTAAACAAAACTAACTAAACAGGTAATTAGGGTTAATTAAACAGAATTAGTTAAATTAATTAGTTAATTAACTATTCATTTATTATTATATGTATATTTGAATTCTTTTTCTTTAATTTTAGTTTTTCGCCCTGGGGCTGGGCCCCACGATCAGTGGCCCACAGGGACAACCGGGCGTGGTCGTCGCCCGAACGGCAGGCGTGCAGGCAACCGATGGGGCGAACCCGGGGGTGCGGGCATGGCATTTGGAGAAACGGGCGCGACCAGGAGTGGCCGCTGGCAGTGCCGATGAGCAGGGCGCAACCGGAAGCAGGGGAGGCAGCCGCGCGAGGAGGCCAAAGCGGTGCGACGAGCAGCGAGAGCATGGCAGAGCAAGTAGGCGGGTGAGGGGCAGCGAGTGGTGGCTAGGGGAAAAGAAGGGTGCATCCGGAGCGGATGCAGACGACACGGGCGATGACGGACGTGGTGCAGTCACATTCATGCGCGGCGGTAGTGCGCAAGGTCAACACAGGCGGGTGCGGATGGGCGCTGGGCACGGCGGTTGCGAGCTGCGGCGAGCGCGGCGAACAGAGGGCGCGAGCGGCCGGGGTCACGGGAGCGGGCGCGGTGAGCGCGAGCAGGTGAAGGTTGCGCACGACGGGGCATCACGGAGTGCGGAGGGCAGTGGCGTGGGGAGCTGCATCGGTCGAATGGGAGGGGGAAGGAGGGGGTGTTGCTTACCCCTGTTGCAGCGCAGGGGGGTCGATGAGGCTCGATGCGGGACGTCGAGGAGGTGGTTGAAGAGGTTCGGCAGGGAGGTGGCGCCAGCAAAGGGCGAGCGGCATGAGCAGGATCGGGCATCCGATCGTGTCGGGCTCGAGGAGAGAGGGAGGAAATGAGGGAGACGGAACTAGGGTGTCTGGGGGGCTATGTAGGCTGGTGTGTGTGGGGCCGGCCTGGGTGGTGGCCTTGTGGGTCGAGGCCCATGGGTGGGGGGAGTGTGTTTTTGTTTTAATCTTTCCAGTTTAACAGTTTTATTTTATTTTCACATTATTTTACTTTAAATAAAATACAAAACTAGTTTATAAATTAGTATTTTTAAATATACTACTGCCACAACAATTTTGACTCCCAATTGAAATAGTTTAATATTTTATGAATTAGAAAATGCATCTAATTAATTGGTTTAGCTGCTATTTTAATTATTTAAGTGCATTTAAACCTTTTATGAAAATGTGGTTTCTTCACCAATATTACCTATGAGTTATTTGTCACAGTTTGTACTTTTTAGTTTTGACATTTGAAAACTTTAAATTCTAACTTTAATTTAAATTCGAATTTGAACCGGATGGAATCAAAGGGGGATTTAGCAATAGTGAAAACAATGACACGACCCCATTAACATGGGATTATAGTAGATTAATTAGCTGGGCGTTACAAGCATCTACAACTGCGATGGGCAAATCCGGCCCCTCAAACCTTCATCTCATATTTTCTACTCTGCATCCACGTATCCCATATCCGGAGCCTTAGGCCAACTCCTAGACACGAGGCCTAATGATCCGGCTATGTCCGTTTGGGGGTAAACAAACAGAATAGGCCGCCCAACGCGTGGGAGCAAATGGACCGTTCTCCCTTTTTGGTCCACTTTCCCATTCCTAGCCCAAAGTTTGGCCGCGTTTGCGGCCGAACGGACATGTGCAGAGGACGCATGGCGCGTGGCCATGTCCTCCCCTAGCCTGCCCATTGGGGACACATGTGCCCCTTTTTCTATTCCTCCCCCTTAAGCCGCACCTCCTCCCCCACCCCGTCACGCCCTAACGGCCACCATTTTTGCTCGGTCGTGTGCTGTCCAGCACAGCGTCGAAGCTCGACCCCTCCCCTTTTGCAGCCTTCGTTTCCTCGACGCCTGGAGCTATCCCACCCCGACCTCCTAATTTTAGCGCATCCAATGGCCAGATTTGGAGCGGATCCGGTCAGATTTGAACTCAACCCGGGTACCGAGATGATGATGATGATGCAGTATAGTAGATATTAGTATTTCCCTCAATTAATAACTGAGGTTATCAATCACTAGGAGAACCACACGAAACCTCGTGAATAGCACCTACACACAAAAGAGCAAATACTTGCACCCAACGCGATCAACGGGTTGTCAATCCCCTTAGTGGTTGTTTGCAAGGATCAAATCTGATAATGGTAGATAGATAAATAAAAACACAAAATGAAAGAATGGTAAATAAATTGCAACAAGGTATTTTTGGATTTTATATATGATAAAGATATACCCGAGAGCCATAGTTTTCACTAGAGAATTCTGTCTCAAACAAAAAGCATATGGTGGATAAACAAATTAGTGTTGGCCAATTGATAGAAAAGCGCATAGTTATTACGATATTCAAGGCACTGATCATATATATAGACATCATGTCCGAGACAAGTAGAACAACTCCTGCATGCATATACTACTATTACTCTACACATAGACCGCTATCCAGCATGCATCTAGAATATTAAGTTCATAAGAGTGGAGTAACGCCTTAAGCAAGATGACATGATGTAGAAAAAGTAAATCCAATCAATATGAATAAACCCCATCGTTTTCTACTTAATGGCAACGATATAAATACATGTCTTATCCCCTTCTGTCACTGGGATATAGAGCACCGCAAGACCCATTACAAAGCACCTCTCCCATTGCAAGATAAATCAATCTAGTTGGCCAAACCAAACAGCCAGATCAGAGAGAAATACAAAACTATAACAATCATGCATGATCTGATCATAAACCCATAATTCATCGGATCCCAACAAACACACTGCAAAAGAAGATTACATCGAATAAATCGCCAAGAATATCGAGGAGAACATTCTATTAAAAATCAAAGAGAGAGAGAGAAGAAGCCATCTAGTGATGTCTACTAAACAACATATTCTTGTATACTCGTGTTGGGCCTCCGAGCGCAGAGTTTTGTAGGACAGTAGCAATTTTCCCTCAAGTGGATGACTTAAGGTTTATTAATCTATGGAAGGGGTAGGATGAAGATGGTCTTTCTAAAACAACCCTACAATCAAGTACAAGAAATCTATTGTGTCCCCAACACACCAAATACAATGGTAAATTTTGTAGGTGCACTACTTTGCCGAAGTGATGGTGATGTAGATATAGGTTTTGTAATCTAAAAATAAAAAAACAGCAAGGTAGCAAGTGATAAAACAGAGCACAAAGGTATTGCAATACTTGAAAACAAGGCCTAGGATTCATACTTTCACTAGTGCAATCTCTCATCGGTGCTAATATAATTGAATCATATAAAAATCCCTCATCGTGTGACAAAGAGTCACTCCAAAGTTCTTATCAAGCGGAAAACATAAGATGAAATTATTTGTAGGGTACGAAACCACCTCAAAGTTATCCTTTTCGGTCAATCTAATGAGCTATTCCTAAGTTTCACAAACAACACTAGAGTTCATACTAAAATAACACCATATGATACACATCAACCAACTCTAATGTCACCTAGATACTCCAATGTCACCACAAGTATTGTTGAGTTCATTATTTGATATGCATCAAATAACTTCAGATTCATGATATTCAATCCAACACAAAGAACTTTAAAGAGTTCCCTAAGATTTCTACCAGAGAAAGTAGGACAAAAATGTACATCAATCCCTATGCATAGATTACCCTAATGTCACCTCGTGAGTCCGTGAGCTGAGTGCAAAAACATACATAAAGTGAATCAATTTAATACCTGATACATCTCCAATGTATATATAATGTTTTATTGTTCCATGCTGTTATATTATCATTCTAGGATGTTTTACAATCATATTATAGCAACTTTGTATCATTTTTTGGGACTAACCTATTGACATAGTGCCTAGTGCCAGTTGCTGTTTTTTTGCTTGTGTTTTACTTCATAGAATATCAGTACCAAACGAAGACCAAATGCCACGAAACCTTTTGGAGATTTTTTGGACTAGAAGACAACTTGGGAGCCAAGGAAACACCTGGGGGGAGGCCCGTGGGGCGCACAAGACACCAGGGCGTGCCCTGATGGGTTGTGGGGCCCACGAGGGTCTCCTCCACCGCCCCTTCATTCTATAAATACCCAAATATTTCAGAAACCTGAGGGGCGCAGATGAAACACAATTTCAGCCGCCACAAGTTCCAGAACCACGAGATCCAATCTACACCATCACGGAGGGGTTCATCATCCTCATTGGTGCCTCTCTAATGTTGTGTGAGTAGTTCACCATAGACCTATGGGTCCGTAGGCAGTAGCTAGATGGCTTTCTCTCTCTTTTTGATTATCAATACAACGGTCTCTTGGAGATCTATTGGATGTAATGACTTTTAGCGGTGTGTTTGTTGGGATCCGATGAAGTTCAAGTTTATAACTAGATCTCTATTCATGAATATTATTTGAGTCTTCTTTGATCTCTTATATGCATGATTATTTATAACCTCGTATTTCTTCTTTGAATCTTTCGTGTAGTTAGGCCAACTTGATCGATTTTTCTTGTCATGGGAAAAGGTGCTTTGTGATGGCTTCGATCTTATGGTGTCCTCATCCAGTGACAGAAGGGGTAGCGAGGCATGTATGTATCATTGCTATTAAGGTGTAACAGCCTAATTTTTGGCCCTTTCTTTTTCTTTTGTTTTTCTGAGGTTTTTGCCTGAGTTTTCTTTTTTCGTGGCTTTGTGGTCTGGAAACTGAAGAAGGTGACTTCTTCTTCCCTTCCAGAGTGGCTTGTCATCCCCTATTCAACCATAGATCCTGTCATTTTCATCCTTGCCCAAATCCCAATATTGTTTTCATTGGGAATATTCCTTTTTCCTGTTAAAGGAATAACTCAATTTGCCCTAGGTTGTGAAGCAACCTATATTTCCATCACTCCTAAAATTCCCAAATAATTATCATAAATTGATTGTGTCATATCTTCCTCAAATATGGCAAAACATTTCATTTGTCATGTATATCATCATGCTCCAATAATTCATTTCATATTCTGCCCTAAATGGCACATTGTCAAGCACGTGCTATTTTCCTTTGCCCAGTTGACCTCAAACTCCTTGGACATCTTTTACTGTCCATATCATTGTCACATGACAAAATGCAACCTCATTTGCCTAGTAGTCATTTAATTATGATTTTCCAAAGTTTCTGTCCAGAAAGAAACTTTGTGAAGGAGGTACAAGCTAGGAATATCCAAATGAGTTGCAATTTTGCATGGTACTTAATATCATCAAATAATAGATCTCCACCAAAGTTGAGATCATTTAATGTCTCCATGTGAGAACAGCTTCCAATCTTTGATTCTACCAAAAAAATTAGTTTGTGAAGCAAGTATATTTTATCTTGCTCCATTATGGCTGAAAATTTTTCTAGGCCTTCTCTTATCTATATAAACTCCCTACACCAAGTTATGTCTCAATCCATTTAGCCATTTTGCCTCTAGAAGTTCTGCAAGTTTCCGGTCAGTGGGGATGTTTGCGAAGGAAGTACCATTTTTGTTTATCCAAATGGTATGAAACCTTTTTCAGCATCTTCATATGACCAAATAACTCTGCCTTGCCCAAGTTGATATCAAGTTGACACTCCTAGTGAGTGCTTCTTCCTCATTCCCAAATCTGGCCAGTATGGCAATTTCTACAGTAAGTGCTATCTAAACTCCTCTTATTGAGCTGAAACCTTTCCATCGTAATCACCTTAGTGAGTGACCAACCCCAGTCAAAGCTCAGACTTAATCTCCACACGTGTGAGCCACAGCAAACTCCAAACACCCTGCTGTTGCCTGGTGTTCTTGCTTCTTGTGGTCACCTCAGTGAGCACTATGCTTGGCTCTCTCTTCCTTGGTATCTATCTATGTGTCCCTTGTCTCCCAGACATGATTTGGCCGTTCATAGTGCACCGTGTGTGCCAGCTCACGCGGTGACCACCGCCCTGGCATGCATTAAACGTGCTCTGTTGACATCTCGGCACTGTCCCGTCCGTTCTCTCCTCGTCTCGACCCGCAGCCATGTCTAGTAGCCTCCCCGTGATCGACTCTGTCGCCTGAGCCCTTTGCTCCTCCGTCTTCTTCTCCGGTGAGCCGTCCCCCTTGCCGCACTGTGCGCGCGCTGTAGCTGACCACCGTCTTCCCCTCTGTTGGCTTCTTCCTCCCTTGTCCTCGAGCTCCGCTCGTATCTGTGACCCCTGGCGCTCGTCCGTTCCCTCCCCGTCGTCTTCTCCGAGATCATGCGCGAGAACACGCGTCCGCGGCGCCGGACACGCGTCCGCGGTGGCACCCGAGCTCAACCGCCTCGGCCCGACTATACATAGCCACTCCGAGCCCCTCCCGAGATCCTCATTGACCTCATCTCCTTCCTAGAGCCCTCCCCAACCTCTTCTTCGAGCTCCAGGAGCTCTCTTCGCTGCCCATCGCCGCCATGGCCGCCTCTGGCCTCCTCCTAAATTCGCTGCAACTGGAGCCCAACTCCTCTCCTTGTCACCAGCACTCAACTCACTGAACCCCGGCGAAGCTCTCCACCTCTCCAGCACCTCGTCTCCACGCCCGTAGCGTCGTAACCATCCTCGCCCGACGCCGCCGTCCGCCCTGCTCAAGGCCACCATCGCTCTGGTCTTCCCCAGCGTCCGTTCGGTGCAGGGATGGGAGCGGCTCAACCCCACGAGCACGTCGGTGGTCGAAGCGCGGCAAACGGTGACCGGAGCCGGCCAGGCGAGCGCCGGCGACCGCCGGCGACCGCGCCACTCCTCTGGTCCATGGGCGAGCGGGAGGAAGAAAAAGGAGGAGAGGGAGGAGAGAGGTGCGCGGGCCCCACCCGTCAGCCTCAGGAGCCGACCCCGCTTTGACCCCATCCATGCTGACGCGGATAAGTGGAAGCGGATTCATGCGAATGCGTTTTCCTTTTCCGAAAGCGTAATTATAATTTACGCCTCTGTCTTATCCACTCAGGAACCCATCTGTGAGTATTCTTTTTGCAAAAAAGTCCCTGATCTTCTACACCTCATAACTCCGCAACCGTAACTCCGATCGAGGTGAATCCAACGCCCACGTCTTCATCTCGTCGAGCCCGTTCTGTTCCCCTCGTTTTCACTATGTTTCAACATTCTGAAAATGACCATTTTTCCCTTGCCCCTAATCAGCCCCCTCCGAGAGCGAACCCTTTCTGGCGATTCTTTCCGCGGTCGTTCCGCACATCTCCCCGGAGTATCCTTCATCCTCAGGCAAGCCACAACCACCATTTGCATGATAGCCATGCAGAAGCATTGATTTCCAACTTGAATCTTTAATAACTGTTTGATTGTTTTGCTACTGCTGTCGGTATTTCGGTTATGCTTATGGACCGGTGTTTACCGTCATGTTTTCTTGCACTCTGTTATTATGTTCTTGATGCTAGTATTACGTTAATATTGGCAATGTTTGGTAGTAGTAAATGTTGGTGATGGTCTTCGGTGCATGACTTTCGTCTGTCCCGAGTACTGTTGTTATGCATGTTTCTTTGCATCCAATTGATTAAATACTTGCATGGTAGTTTTATCGTTATGTCATTGCATGGTAGTTATTTTGATGCTAGTGTCATGTTATGCTATGAGTCGTGTTCTAGTGGTGATATTCATGCTCGTCAGTATGCCATGCTCATCTCGATAAATGGGTAAATGTTGTTGTTATGCTCGTTGATTATGATGCATCACCATGCTTATGTTGATATCATGTTCATGCATTGTAGTTGCATCATGTTATTTTATCATGGCTCATCATATTGCATTCAAGTTTAACCGGATCAAATTGAACTTGAACAACTGTTGGCTGAGTCATGGTGCCACCATACCGATCTGACCAGTGTAACCACGCTTACCCTATGGGTGGGGGGTCCTAACTGGGTCTATTGTCATGCTTCTCACCGGTGCCTCCCGCTAGGGAAGGTTATGCGCGGGCGCTACCTTGGCCAGGTAGGACGGCATAAGCCTTGTGTGTCCGTTGTTTTTTGTAAGGATCCTTGTCCCCAATGGGGACCGTTTTGCCACGACGATGGTCGTTGGTGCCTTTGGTAGGCACGAGGCCACCCAGGACTTAGCCCAAAGGGGAGTTGGTCGGAGTGGCCGGGAGAGCGTCATGGCAGTAGGATGGTTTTGTCAGAATGCTTTGGTCCACCCGAATGGGAGTGCGAGACCAGGGTTCCGTGGTATGGGTACAATGTACTAACCTCTGCAGAGTGTGTGTGTTAAATCTATTGATAGCTGCGCCTACAGATATGGGCCCAGTTCGTAGTTGGTCACACCATGGGTCAACAGTAATAATAATAATTTGCTTAATAACAACCCTGGTTCGATGATGAAAGAAGTTGGTTGATATTTATGTGATCGAGAGAGGATCATTGCGGTATCGTGAATACCAACTTGTTGGATTTTTGGGATGTTATGCGAAAGTCAAGGGTAACGGTCAAGCTCCTTGTGGTCATGAATGATTACTACGGTATTGTTAATACCAAGCTTGATTTGATCCTGAGATGATCGTGTGGTGTCCGTGATGGTAAGTGTGTGCAGGTTATGGTTACGATGTAACCCGAGCAGAGTAAGTTGGTGCATGATAGTGTCATCATGTTGCATGCTAGTTTCATCAGGTTCATATGTTCATGCCATGCTTATATTGTGCTAGCTATATCATGTTATTCATGTCATGTTGTTCTGATAATATTATGTTAATCCTTGTTAACCTGTAATTGCCATGCTATTGTTTGTCTTGATTGCTTTGGTTGCTGTGAGCTTGCAAGTACATTCAATGTACTGACCTGGCTTGTCATGCCAGTTTGTAGGTCATGTCGGCTTTGATTGCTTATTTGCCGTGGATCCCTTGTTTGCGAGCTAGGATAAGCATTCCAGCCAGAGTCCCTGCGGAGTGGAGTTCACCATCGTCGTCGCTGTTCCGCTGCCAGTAGTCATTCCGCTGCGTCGAGTTGTTCTGCTGCTTGCATGGAGCAACCGTGGCAGGCGTAGTGTCGCCGTGCTGATGTAACCCCCCATGTACCCATATAGATTGTAATAAAGAGCTGATTTGTTCTATGCTAAGCAGTGCCATATTCCAGAAGACTTCTCCTTGATCTCTGGGCTGGAATACGGGGCGTTCCAGTTTCTCTGAGCCGGGGTGCCACATAAGGATAACAAGATGGGGTATATTCCTACATGAATAGATCTTGTCTACATCATGTCACCGTTCTTAATGCATTACTCCATTTCTCCCTGAACTTAATACACTAGATGCATCCTGGATAGCGGTTGATGTGTGGAGTAATAGTAGTAGATGCAGAATTGTTTTGGTCTACTAATCTGGGATGCGATGCCTATATAATGATCAATGCCTTGGATATCGTCATAATTATTTGATCTTCTATCAATTTCCGAACAGTAATATGTTTACCCACCGTATGCTATTTTCTCGAGAGAAGCCACTAGTGAAATCTACGACCGTCGGGTCTATCTTTTATCATATTGCTTTCCGATCTATTTTTCATCGCTTTTGTTTTTAGATCTATTATTCCAAAAAACAAAAATACTTTCCTGCACTTTTTATTTGCATATTTTATTTTGTGTTTTATTCAGATTTATTTACCCAAACTCATACTATTTAATCTATCTTTTTACCAAAGAGGGATTGACAACCCCTCTTACGCGTTGGGTTGCGAGGTTTTGTTCTTTTTGTGCAGGTACCGTTTACATAATGTTGCTTGGTTCTCCTACTAGTTTGATAACCTTGGTTTCATAACTAAGGGAAATACCTACCGTAGCTGTACTGCATCATCCCTTCCTCTTTCGGGAAATACTGACGCGAATACGAGCAATGAAAAGGAATTTTTGGCGCCGTTGCCGGGGAGACATCATCAACATCTATCAGGTTCATAATAAAAAAATTCATCTCCTTCGTATTTACACTATTTTCCATTTGCCTCTTGTTTCCATCTCCCCACTTCTAAAACATTTTTGCGAAAAGCACGAAAATATTTCCCTTTTTATTTGCCTTCTTCTCGTTTGCCTTTTTCGTCTCGGATCTCTTGTTTGCTTGTGTTGCCATCTGTCTTCTATTTGTTTGCATATTCGCTTGCTAAAAATCTATTGATATGCATCCTCATCCACTTGTTATTCTTTTAAAAATATCCAATTATAATGAACCAATTGCTAGTGAGTTGAGTGCACTAGATTATCTTTATGAAGTTTTGCTTGAAATTCATGAATCTGAAAATTGCTATGAAGTGTTAAAAGAAGAATTTTATGAAGTGATTTACAATAGCTCCTTGAATGAAAAGCATGTTTGCAATTATGTTATTATAAATTTTGTTAATGTCAATTGTGCTAATAATATGCAAACCATAAGCTTGGGGATGCGGATTTTTATATGTCCACTACTTATTGCAATGATCATGATTGGGGTGATTCTTCTTATGATCTTGAAAAATATTTAAGCTTCATGATGAATATGATATTGATAATAGTGTTTGCAAAAATATTTAAAGTGGGCTTGGAGAGTTCATGACTTTATTTGATGATAATCCCACTATTTTGGAAGAGTGTCAACTTTGCATGCATGTGGATGATACGTCTCCAACGTATCTATAATTTTTGAATGTTCCATGCTATTATATTATCTGTTTTGGATGTTTTATATGCACTAATATGCCATTTTATATTATTTTTGGGACTAACCTATTAACCTAGAGCCCAGTGCCAGTTCCTGTTTCCCCCCTGTTTTTGAGTTTCATAGAAAAGGAATACCAAACGGAGTCCAAACGGAATAAAAGCTTCGTGATGTTTTTTCTTGGACCAGAAGACCAACCAGGAGACTTGGAGATGAAGTCGTAGGAGCCACGAGGCGGCCACAAGAATGGAGGGCCCGCCCAGGGGGTAGGGCGCGCCCCCACCCTTGTAGGCCCCTTGTGCACCTCCTAACCTATTTCTTTCGCCTATATATTCCCATATATCCCCAAACCAATAGAGGCATCAACGAAAATACTTTTCGGCTGCCGCAACCATCTCTAGACACGAGATCCCATCTAGGGGCCTTTTTTTCAGTGTCCTGCCGAAGGGGGATTCGGTCACGGAGGGCTTCTACGTCAAAACCATTGCCCTTCCGGTGGAGTGTGAGTAGTTTACCACAGACCTACAGGTCCATAGCTAGTAGGTAGATGGATTCTTCTCTCTCTTTGATTCTCAATAATCACCTCGATGTTCTTGGAGATCTATTCGATGTAATACTTTTTTGTGGTGTGTTTGCCGAGATCCGATGAATTGTGGATTTATGATTAGCTTATCTATGAATATTATTTGAATCTTCTCTGAATTCTTATATGCATGATTTGATATCTTTGTAATTCTCTTCTAACTGTTGGTTTGGTTTGGCCAACTAGATTGGTTTTTCTTGCAATGGGAGAAGTGCTTAGCTTTGGGTTCAATCTTGCGGTGTCCTCTCCAATGACAGTAGGGGTAGCAAGGCACGTATTGTATTGTTGCCATCAAGGATAAAAAGATGGGGTTTTCATCATATTCCTTGAGTTAATTCCTCTACATCATGCCATCTTACTTAATGCATTACTCCGTTCTTCAGGAACTTAATACTCTAGATGCATGCTGGATAACAGTCGATGTGTGGAGTAATAGTAGTAGATGCAGAATTGTTTCGGTCTACTTGTGAATGTGCAACTAATCCCCAGGTGGTTTTGGTAATTCATAACAACATATAGCTCGTTGAACTAACATCCATTCAAGATTAATGTTTCAGAAAGTTCAATGATTGGTATAGCATGGACTAGAGATGTGGACCCCTCCAAATGCTAAGGACACATATTGGAAAAAGCTCAAGACTCTTAATTTTCATTTTAGTGATCCAAGATCACATTGAGTCCATAGAAAAAGCCAATACTATTAAAAGGGGATGAGGTGTTGCTTAATGGCTTGCTTACTCAAAATGCTTAGTGATATGCTCGAAAAGCACTCAACCACTTTCTCATTTCCACATATGTCCTAGACCTAAAGTCAAACTCGGCCCCACCGATTTGATTCATCCGACGCCACCGAGTTCACTTGACATAGCCATAGCCAAAAACCCTAATCAGTTTGCTCTCACTGATAGGGATCTCGGTCTCACTGAGATGGGATTGCAAACTCTCTCTTTCCCTTTGTAACGTTTCGTTCTCACCGAAATGAGCGATTGGTCCCACTGAGTTCGCAATGCAAACTCTATTTTTCCTCTCCGTAATGTTTTGGTCTCACCGAAATGAGCGATCGGTCCCACCGAGTTTGCCTGACCAAGTCTCTGTTTGCTTATTACTGAAATCGGTCTCACCGAGTTCATGTGATCGGTCTCACTGAGATAGGGCTTTGCCCTAACCCTAGTGCATCGGTCCCACCGAGTTGATATTCTCGGTCCCACCGAAAATCCTAACATTCACATTTTGAACTTGATCGGTCCCACCGAGTTTAACCATTCGGTCTCACCGAATTTGGTGAATTGTGTGTAACGGTTAGATTTTGTGTGGAGGCTATATATACTCCTCCACCACCTTCTCCATTTGTGAGAGAGCCATCAGAACGTGCCTACACTTCCACTACTCATTTTCTGAGAGAGAACCACCAACTCATGTGTTGAGACCAAGACATTCCAATCCTACCACAAGAATCTTGATCTCTAGCCTTCCCCAAGTTGCTTTCCACTCAAATCATCTTTCCACCATATCCAAATCTATGAGAGAGAGTTGAGTGTTGGGGAGACTATCATTTGAAGCACAAGAGCAAGGAGTTCATCATCAACACACCATCTATTACCTTTTGGGGAGTGGTGTCTCCTAGATTGGTTAGGTGTCACTTGGGAGCCTCCATTAAAATTGTGGAGTTGAACCAATGAGTTTGTAAGGGCAAGGAGATCGCCTAATTCTTGAAGATCTACCCAAGTGAGGCAAGTCCTTTGTGGGCGATGGCCATGGTGGGATAGACAAGGTTGCTTCTTCGTGGACTCTTCGTGGGTGGAGCCCTCCGTGGACTCGCGCAACCGTTACCCTTCGTGGGTTGATGTCTCCATCAACGTGGATGTACGATAGCACCTCCTATCGGTACCACGCCAAAAATCTCCGTGTCTGCATTGCATTTGCTCCCTCCAAACTCCTCACTTTTACCTTCATATGAAATGATTTACATTCCCTTGCTATAATCTTAGATTTGCATGTGTAGGTTGATTGCTTGACTTGTGTTCAGTTGCTAAAATCTGCCAAGACTTAAAATTGGGAAAAGGCTAGATTTTTATTTGGTCAAGTAGTCTAATCACCCCCCCTCTAGACATACTTTCGATCTTACAAGTGGTATAAGAGCTTTGGTCTCCATTTTCCTTGATTTCCATAGCTTTGGTGATCATAGCCTTGGTTTCACAACCTAGGAGAGTATGACGTATAGCGAGGGAAATTATCACCGTAGAGGTCCTTACTCTGATGGTACTAATTTTGCTAGTTGGAAGCATAAGATCAAAATTTATAATCTTGGACATAACCCCGTCGTTTGGTCTATTGTTTGTATTGGTTTGCAAGGTGAATTATTTGATGGGAGAGAAGCAAATTGTAAAGCAACTGCGGAAGAATTGAAGATGTTGCAATACAACACGCAAGCTTGCGATATCTTCTTCAATGGATTGTCCCCCGAAGAGTTAAACAAAATCAGCCATCTTGAGAATGCAAAGGAAATTTGGGATACTTTGATTGATATGCACGAAGGCACCGAGGTCGTCAAGAAATCCAAGTTGGATGTGCTTGAAGGTCAGCTTCACAAGTTCAAAATGAGGTATGGTGAAGGTGTCGCTGAAATGTACTCTAGGCTTGCTCTCATCACAAATGATTTTTGTCGGCTTAGGAAGTGAAGAGATGACTGATAGATTTATCATCAAGAAGACCCTAAGAACCTTGGATGGAAAATATGATACCTATCAGATTTAGGGATCCGGCAACCCTTGAGAGGTTCGAACTCTGGGGTGCGTGTGGAGATCTCAACCTGCCTAGCCTGCCTACTCGCGATCCTCCTAAGCCTAGCATGTCGAGCTCAAAGAGACACAAAGACACAGAGATTTATACTGGTTCGGGCCACCGTTGTGGTGTAATACCCTAATCCAGTGTGACTTAGTGGATTGCCTCGGAGGGCTATGGATGAACTACTAAAGTTGATGAACAAGCCTCAGGAAGTGAGGTGTTCTTGAGCTGGTGTGGTGGTCGGGTAAGAATGGATCTCTCCCCTCTATGGTGGTGGCTAAGTCCTATACATAGTGGCCTTGGTACTCTTCCCAAATATGAGCGGGAAGGGATCCCACAACGGTGGGATTTGAAAGGGGACAAGTAGTACAGTCTATCCTGACAAAAGTAGTCTTTGCCTGCGAAAAGCCTCTAGTCGTGACGCTGCGGTGGGCTCGTCGATGACCTTTGTCCTGCCATCCTGGTGGTCTAGGTCTTGTTGCACCAGAATGGAAACCTTTGGCTGATTCCTCGGGACTCCACACCTGTGGCTTGCCTCCTTTGCACCGAAGAGGAAACCTGCACTCTGTGCCCGCCCGGCCTTGGTCGTCATGGCTCACGTCAGCTAAGCCTCGTGAGGTAACTTGCATAGAACTCTCCGCCCCTCAGGAGCCCTCCTGAGGTGGCCGATTGCTTCGGGGGTCTTGGCATCGTCCGCCTCACGAGGCTTGGACCCTCGCGAGGGTCTTATGGTGTTAGTGTTGAAGCTGGGTCGTACCAGACTGTCGATGGAGCCACGTGGTGTGCCGCAGGCAGGCAGGGCTGGATACCCCGAATCCAGGATGCCGACAGTAGCCCCCTGTCCCGAGGCGCGCTCGGACTTGGCTTCCAGGAGAAACCAAAGGTCAAGCACGGAGCGCCATGGGCCCTAACCGCCCGCGGACTTGATGACGCGTGGCGATTGATTGGACGTCGACGACTCTGGTTTCCCATGCTGCCTCGGCAACTGCTTCCGTCTGACAAAAGGGGTGCCGCCTGCCGCCAGGCTTTCATTGCTCCTTCTTCGTCTTGGTCCAGATCCCTTTCTCCCTGCAGCGGAAGAACTCACCAGATCTGTTGATTTCCCCCCAAATCTTCTGCTTGATGGCCGCCAAGAAGACCGTGGCTCCTGCCCCGGTTGCCGGCTCCGCCAGGTATGAGCCAGGGCTGCTGGCGCCCTGCATGGCCGGGGAGAAGCTCCAGACCACGCTCCTCCTGACGGCGAGCGACGACAATGATTGGAAGAAGACATCACTCCAGGTCGCCATTGCTGCACCGGAGCCCGCATGCAGCACCTTCTTCCCCTTCTTCATAAACAACATTTACTCGGGGCTGGTACCTCCATTCTCCTGCTTCTTCCTTACTCCAGTGGACTCAAACTCCCAGGCTGCTGCTGCTGCCGTCGTGAAGAGCTTCCTGGACGCCATGCTGAGCAAGTGCCTAGTCGTTGGTCCTCTGACTGAAGCCGGTGGAACAGGCGACGCGCCTAGTGATGAGGCTCTGCTGGCGGGCAGTGGTGACGCCCAAGTCTGAAGAGGTGGCCCGACGATCATGCTTTTCCTTGTTTATCCTGCATCATGCGACATGCCTCGGGAAGGCGTTTAAAACTATTTGCTTGAAAAAATGCGTCTTGTAATAACTAGATTATGCTCCTTCAGCTTTTCTGCTTGCTTTGTTGTTCTGCGTTGGCAGAGCCTGGCCCCGTGTGTACCCCAGCCGTCGTTGGGTTGTCCGGATCACCAGGACGAGCCCAAGAGGTGAGGGGCTACATGACCAGTTTGGCTCTTGAGACGCGATGCTCAGGAGTCCTCCTTGACGTGCGAATGCTATGTCTTGAGCTAGCGTTGGTTTTCCCTGAAGAGGAGAGGGTGATGCATAAAAGTGTAGTGTAATTATTTCCCTCAATTTTTCAGAACCAAGGTATCAATCTAGTAGGAGGCTCCTCAAAAGTCCCACGCACCTACACAAACAAACTGAGAACTCGCAACCAACGCAATAAAGGGGTTGTCAATCCCTTCAGGTCACTTACGAAAGTGAGATCTGATAGAGATAGTATGATAAGATAAATATATTTTTGGTATTTTGTGATATAGATGTAGAAAAGTAAAGATGCAAATAAAAGTAGATTGAAAGCAAATATGATAAGAGATAGACCCCGGGGCCATAGGTTTCACTAGAGGCTTCTCTCAAGATCATAAGTATTACGATGGGTGAACAAATTACTGTCGAGCAATTGATAGAAAAGCGAATAATTATGACGTTATCTAGGCATGATCATGTATATAGGCATCACGTCCTTAACAAGTAGACCGACTCCTGCCTGCATCTACTACTATTACTCCACACATCGACTGCTATCCAGCATGCATCTAGTGTATTAAGTTCATAAGAACGGAGCAACGCATTAAGCAAGATGACATGATGTAGAGGGATAAACTCATGCAATATGATATAAACCCCATCTTGTTATCCTCGATGGCAATAATACAATACGAGTCTTGCAACCCTTTCTGTCACTGGGTAAGATCACCGCAAGATTGAACCCAAAGCTAAACACTTCTCCCATGGCAAGAAAGATCAATCTAGTAGGCCAAACCAAACTGATAATTCGAAGAGACTTGTAAAGATAACTCAATCATACATAAAAGAATTCAGAGAAGATTCCAATATTATTCATAGATAAACTTGATCATAAACCCACAATTCATTGGATCTCAACAAACACACCGCAAAAAGAGATTACATCGACTAGATCTCCACAAGAGAGGGGGAGAACACTGTATTGAGATCCAAAAGGAGACAAGAAGCCATCTAGCTAATAACTATGGACCCGTAGGTCCGTGGTAAACTACTCACAACTCATCGGAGAGGCTATGGTGTTGATGTAGAAGCCCTCCGTGGTCGATTCCCCCTCCGGTAGAGTGCCAACGAAGGCTCCGAGATGGGATCTCGCGGATACAGAAGGTTATGGCGGTGGAAATTGTGTTTCGTGGTGCTCCTGGATGTTTTCGGGGTCCGTGGACATATATAAGAGGAAGAAGTACGTTGGTGGACGCCCGAGGGGCCCACAAGATAGGGGGCGCTCGTGGGCCCCTCGGAGCTTTCTTGACTTGCACTCCATGCTCTCCGGATCAGATTTGTTCCAAAAATAACGCTCCCGAAGGTTTCATTCAGTTTGGACTCCATTTGATATTCCTTTTCTTCGAAATACTGAATAGGCAAAAAAACAACAATATGGGCTGGGCCTCCGGTTAGTAGGTTAGTACCAAAAATGATATAAATGTGTAGAATAAAGCCCATAAACATCCAAAAGGGGTAATATAATAGCATGGAACAATAAAAAATTATAGATACGTTGGAGACGTATCAAGCATCCCCAAGCTTAATTCATGCTCGTCCTCGAGTAGGTAAATGATAAAAAGAGAATTTTTTATGTGGAATGCTACCTAGCATAATTCATAATGTAATTTTCTTTCATTGTGGCATGAATGTTCAGATCCAAATAATACAAAATAAAAGTTCATAAAGACATAAGAAATAGTAATACTTCAATCATACTAATCAAGGTAATCATGTCTTCTCAAAATAACATGGCTAAATAAAGTTATGCCTACAAAATCATATAGTCTGGCTATGCTTCATCTTCATCACACAAAGTATTTAATCATGCACAACCCCGATGACGAGCCAAGCAATTGTTTCATACTTAATCTCAAGCTCTTTCAACTTTCATGCAATACATGAGCGTGAGCCATGGACATAGCACTATATGTGGAATAGAATGGTGGTTGTGGAGAAGACAAAAATGAGAAGATAGTCTCACATCAACTAGGCATATCAACGGACTATGGAGATGCCCATTAATAGATATCAATGTGAGTGAGTAGGGATTGCCATGCAACAGATGCACTAGAGCTATAAATATATGAAAGCTCAACAAAAAAAACTAAGTGGGTGTGCATCCAACTCGCTTGCTCACGAAGACCTAGGGCACTTTTGAGGAAGCCCATCATTGGAATATACAAGACAAGTTCTATAATGAAAAATTCCCACTAGTATATGAAAGTGACAACATATGAGACTCTCTATCATGAAGATCATGGTGCTATTTTGAAGCACAAGTGTGGAAAAAGAGATAGTAGCATTGTCCCTTCTCTCTTTTTCTCTCATTTTTTCTTTTTCTCTTTTTTTCCTTTGGCCTTTTTCTTTTTGGCCTTTTTTTTGTAAAGTCCGAAGTCTCATCCCGACTTGTGGGGGAATCATAGCCTTCATCATCCTTCCCTCACGAGGACAATGCTCTAATAATGAAGATCATCACACTTTTATGGATTTACAACTCAAAGCTAGAACAAAATATGACTCTACATGAATGTCTCCGGCGGTGTACCTGGATATGCAATGACTCAAGAGCGACATGTATGAAAATTATGAAGGTGGCCTTGCCACAAATACGATGTCAACTACATGATCATGCAAAGAGCAATATGACAAAAGTAATGTGTGTCATATGAACGGAACGGTGGAAAGTTGCATGGCAATATATCTCGGAATGGCTATGGAAATGCCATAATAGGTAGGTATGGTGGCTGTTTTGAGGAAGGAGTATGGTGGGTGTATGGTACCGGCGAAACTTGCGCGGCACAAGAGAGGCTAGCAATGGTGGAAGGGTGAAAGGGTGCATATAATCCATGGACTCAACATTAGTTAAAAGAACTCATATACTTGTTGCAAAAATTTAGAAGTCATCAAAAATCAAAGCACTACGCGCATGCTCCTAGGGTGATGGATTGGTAGGAAAAGACCATCGCTCGTCCCCGACTGCCACTCATAAGGAAGACAATCAATAAATAAAATTGTGCTCCAACTTCATCACAAAGCGGTTCACCATACGTGCATGCTACGGGAATCACAAACTTCAACACAAGCATTCTTCATAATCATAATCACCCAACTATCATGACTTTAATATTACTACCTCCATATCTCAAAACAATTATCAAGTATCAAGATGATCATAGCATCCAATTCACTTCCTATGATAGTTTTTATTATACCCAACTTGGATGCTCATCATTCTAGGACCAACTTTGTAACCAAAGCAAATACCATGCTGTTCTAAAAGACTCTCAAAATGATATAAGTGAAGCATGAGAGACTAGCAATTTCTTCAAAATTAAGACACCACCGTCGTGCTCTAAAAGATATAAGTGAAGCACTAGAGCAAAAACTATCAAGCTCAAAAGATATAAGTGAAGCACATACAGTATTCTAGCAAATTCTACTCAAATATGCTTCTCCCAAAAGGTGTGTTACAGCAAGGATAATTGTGGTAAACTAACAAGCAAAGACTAATATAATACATGACGCTCCAAGCAAAACACATATCATGTGGTGAATAAAAATATAGCTCCAAGTAAAGTTACCAATGATCGAAGACGAAAGAGGGGATGCCTTCCCGGGGCATCCCCAAGCTTAGGATTTTGGCTACTCTTGAATATCTTGGGGTTCCATGGGAATCCCCAAGCTTAGGCTCTTGCCACCCTTTATTCCATAGTCCATAATGGCTTTACCCAAAACTTGAAAACTTCACAACATAAAACTCAACAGGAAATCTTATAAGCTCCGTTAGTGAAAAAAACCCACCACATAAGGTACTGTAATGAACTCACTCTTTATTTATTTTGGTGTTAAACCTACTGTATTCCAACTTCCTTATGGTTTTTAAACTAATTTATTAGCCATAGATGCATTGAAATAAGCAAACAACACACGAAAAACAGAATCTGTCAAAAACAGAACAGTGTGTAGAAATCTGTAACTAACGCAAACTTCTGGAACTCTAAAAATCCTACCAAAATAGGACGTACTGTAAAAATTTTCTATTGATCAGAAGCAAAAAGAATCGATGCAAAAGCACGTTTCTGTGATTTATTGAATATATTCTCGTGAGCACAAAGTTTCTGTTTTTCAGCAGAATCAAATCAAATATCATCGTAGCTTATCCTATAGGTTCTACTTGGCACAAACACTAATTAAAAGATAAAAACACATCTAAGCAGAAAGTAGAAGCAAGATTTATTCCTAAACAGGAGCAAAAGCAAAAAACATAAAGAAAAATTTGGTTGCCTCCCAACTAGCGCTATCGTTTAACGCCCCTAGCTAGGCATAAAAGCAAAGATAGATCTAACTAGTGCCATCTTTGGCACTTGATTCATAAGTAGCACGCATGATAGATTCATAAGGTATTTGACTCTCTTTCTTGGAAAGTGATCCATGCCTTTCTTTAAAGGAAATTGGAATCTAATGTTCCCTTCCTTCATATCAATAATCGCACCAATCGTTCTAAGGAAAGGTCTACCAAGAATAATAGGGCAAGAAAGATTGCAATCTATATCAAGAACGATAAAATCTACGGGCACCAAATTTCTATTAGCAACAATAAGAACATCATTGATCCTTCCCATAGGCATTTTAATGGTGGAATCCGCAAGGTGAAAATTTAAAGAGCAATCATCAAGATCATGGAAACCTAGAATATCACATAAAGTTTTTGGAATCGTGGAAACACTAGCACCCAAATCACACAAATCAAAACACTCATAATCTTTAATTCTAATCTTTATAGTAGGTTCTCACTCATCATTAAGTTTTCTAGGTATAGAAACCTCCAAATTCAGTTTTTCATCATAAGATTGCAACAAGGCATCAACGATATGTTTGGTAAAAGCTTTATTTTGACTATAAGCATGAGGAGAATTAACAACGGATTGGAACAAGGAAATACAACCTTTTAAAGAGCAATTATCATAATCAAATTCCTTGAAATCCAAGATAGTAGGTTCAGTATTAGGAGTTGAAGATTCTCCAATCTCTCTTTTACCAAATTTAGCATTAAGATCTAAAGACTTCGAATTTTTGGGACGCCTTCTAGGCAAAGTTGATTCATCATCACTCCCATAATCATCAAAATTCACATTGCAAAACATAGATCTAATCGGAGACGCATCAATAACTTTAAGATCCTCATCATTATTTTCATGGAGACTAGAAGAACACGTTTTTATAAAGATTTCTTTTTTAGCATGCAATCTAGCGGTTCTTTCCTTGCACTCGTCAATGGAGATTCTCATTACTTTGAGAGACTCATTGATATCATGCTTAGGAGAAGAAGACCCAAGTTTAAGAGAATTAACATCAAGCGCAAGTCTGTCAACGTTCCTAGCCAAATCATCAACTTTGAGCAATTTTTCTTCAAGCAAGGCATTAAAATTCTTTTGAGAAATCATAAATTCTTTCACACTATTCTCAAAATCAGAGGGCATCTTATTAAAATTACCATAAGGATTATTGTAGGAATTTCCATAATTATTAGAGGGGTTACTACGGAACGGTCTAGTATCAAAATTTCCTCTATAAGCATTGTTTCCAAAATTATTCCTACCAACAAAATTCACATCCATAGATTAATTATTATTCTCAATCAAGGAAGACAAAGGCATATCATTAGGATCAAGAGGAGTATTTTTAGTAGCAAATATCTTCATAAGTTCATCCATCTTTCCACTCAAAACATTGATTTCTTCTATAGCATGCACTTTTTTACTAGAAGATCTTTCGGTGTGCCATTGAGAATAATTAGCCATAATATTATCAAGCAATTTTGTAGCATCTCCTAACGTAATTTCCATAAACGTGCCTCCCGCGGCCGAATCTAAGAGATTTCTAGAGGCAAAGTTCAAACCGGCATAAATTTTTTGTATGATCATCCATAAATTCAAACCATGAGTAGGGCAATTACGAAGCATCAATTTCATTCTTTCCCAAGATAGGGCAACATGCTCATGATCAAGTCGTTTAAAATTCATAATATCGTTCCTTAGAGTGATGGTCTTAGCGGGAGGAAAATACTTAGAGATAAAAGCATCTTTGCACTTGTTCCAAGAATCAATACTATTTTTGGGCAAAGACGAAAAGCAAATTTTAGCGCGATCTCTAAGTGAAAACGGAAATAACTTCAATTTGACAATATATCCGTATATTTCTTCTTTTGCATATCACACAAATCAACAAAATTGTTTAGATGAGTAGCGGCATCTTCACTAGGAAGGCCGGCAAATTGATCTTTCATAACAAGATTCAGCAAAGCAGCATTGATTTCACCAGACTCAACATCATTAAGAGGAGCAATCGGAGTACTAAGGAAATCATTATTATTGGTATTCGAGAAGTCACACAACTTGGTATTATCTTGTGCCATGGCAACAAGTAATCTAACACACAAGCAAACAGAAAAACGGCAAGCGAAACGAGAGGAGGAGATTGGGAAGGAGAAGGCGAATAAAACGGCAAGGGTGAAGTGGGGGGAGAGGAAAAAGAGATGCAAATAATGTAAATGCGAGGGAGATCGGTTTGTGATGGGTACTTGGTATGTCTTGACTTGAGCAAAGACATTCCCGACAACGGTGCCAGAAATCCTTCTTGCTACGTCTTGAGCTAGCGTTGGTTTTCCCCGAAGAGGAGAGGGTGATGCAACAAAGTGTAGCGTAAGTATTTCCCTCAGTTTTTGAGAACCAAGGTATCAATCCAGTAGGAGGCTCCTCAAAAGTCCCACGCACCTACACAAACAAACTGAGAACTCGCAACCAACGCAATAAAGGGGTTGTCAATCCCTTCACGGTCACTTACGAAAGTGAGATCTGATAGAGATAGTATGATAAGATAAATATACTTTTGGTATTTTGTGATATAGATACAGAAAAGTAAAGATGCAAATAAAAGTAGATTGAAAGCAAATATGATAAGAGATAGACCTGGGGGCCATAGGTTTCACTAGAGACTTCTCTCGAGAGCATAAGTATTACGGTGGGTGAACAAATTACTGTCGAGCAATTGATAGAAAAGCTAATAATTATGACGTTATCTAGGCATGATCATGTATATAGGCATCACGTCCATAACAAGTAGACCGACTCCTGCCTGCATCTACTACTATTACTCCACACATCGACCGCTATCCAGCCTGCATCTAGTGTATTAAGTTCATAAGAACAGAGCAATGCATTAAGCAAGATGACATGATGTAGAGGGATAAACTCATGCAATATGATATAAAACCCATCTTGTTATCCTCGATGGCAACAATACAATATGTGTCTTGCAACCCTTTCTGTCACTGGGTAAGATCACCGCAAGATTGAACCCAAAGCTAAACACTTCTCCCATGGCAAGAAAGATCAATCTAGTAGGCCAAACCAAAATGATAATTCGAAGAGACTTGTAAAGATAACTCAATCATACATAAAAGAATTCAGAGAAGATTCCAATATTATTCATAGATAAACTTGATCATAAACCCATAATTCATCGGATCTCGACAAACACACCGCAAAAAGAGATTACATCGAATAGATCTCCACAACAGAGGGGGAGAACATTGTATTGAGATCCAAAAAGAGAGAAGAAGCCATCTAGCTAATAACTATGGACCAGTAGGTCTGTGGTAAACTACTCACAACTCATCGGAGAGGCTATTGTGTTGATGTAGAAGCCCTCCATGGTCGATTCCCCCTCTGACAGAGTGCCGACGAAGGCTCCAAGCTGGGATCTCGCAGATACAGAAGGTTACGGCGGTGGAAATTGTGTTTCATGGTGCTCCTGGATGTTTTTGGGGTCCGTGGACATATATAGGAGGAAGAAGTACGTCGGTGGACGCCCGAGGGGCCCACGAGACAGGGGGGCGCACCCCTGGGGGGGTGGGCGCCCTCCTATCTCGTGGGGCCCTCGGAGCTTTCTTGACTTGCACTCCAGGCTCTCCGGATCAGATTTGTTCCAAAAATAACGGTCCCAAAGGTTTCATTCCGTTTGGACTCCGTTTGATATTCCTTTTCTTCGAAATACTGAAATAGGAAAAAAACAGCAATATGGGCTGGGCCTCCGGTTAATAGGTTAGTCCAAAAAATGATATAAATGTCTAGAATAAAGCCCATAAACATCCAAAAGGGGTAATATAATAGCATGGAACAATAAAAATTTATAGATACGTTGGAGACGTATTAGCGAAGAACTTAGGAAAAGATGTAGGGGCAAGACTTGGTGTTCTGCATCAGCAGGGCCCGGCCCCGGGTCGTCTCGATCACCGGGATGAGCCGAAGAGGTGAGGGGCTACGTGACCAGTTAGGCTCCTGAGACGCGATGCTCAGGAGTCCCCCTTGACGTGTGAATGGCTTGAAAAAGAAGGGTGAGAGCCAGGTCTTGGCGTTCTGCGTCAGCAGGGCCCGGTCCCGTGCATGCCTCAGCCGTCGTTGAGTCATCCAGATCATCAGGATGAGCTAAAGAGGTGAGGAGTTATGTGACCAGTTAGGCTGTAACGCCCCGGATACAACTTTCCATATTCGTAACTCCAACTCTTGCCTTTTCCGGAGATGCGATATGATATTTCCTCCGTGGTTGGGTTTTGTCTGTTGTTTTGCATTTTGTTCTTGTTATGCATCTCATCTCATAGCATCATGTGCATTGCATCGGCATCATTCTTATAAAACTTGCACCCGTTCTGGTTCCGCCGGTTCTCTCCATTGTCCGTTCTGAGCCCGACCACACTCGCACGCGCCCGTGGCACCTCCGAAATATTATTTTATAAGTGGCATAAATATGTTCTCGGAATGGGTTGCAACTTGTCGTGCGGTCTTATTATAGTGTAGACAGGCCGCCTACCAAGTTTCGTCGCATTCGGAGTCCATTTGACTGCACAACCGTTATATATATAACCGCGATATAGTCGATCTAGCGTCAGACGTTTTCGATTCGGAAACTGTTGCCGGGCTGCCTTCTCTTCTCTCTTCTCAGCCCAAACCCCCCCTCCGCACAGCCCATCTAACCCGGCTTAAACCCCCCTCCGACCGGTGCCGTTGGTTCGTCATCGGAGGCTCCGAAACCCCTTCTAAACCCTAACCCTAGCCCCTAGCCTATTTAAACACCTCCCCATGCCATTTTTGGCCTTCTCCTCCCTCCTCCTCGTTTTCCGCGCCCCCAACCTGCAGCCACCACCTCCCACCTCCATTTCCGTGCCCCCAGCCTCCTCCCGCCACTTGGCGCCGCCGCCGCCGTGCCCCGGGCCAACCGGAGCGTGACACGGCGCCTCCCAGCACCCCGCGGCCAACCCCAGCGCGCCATGTGTCCTCCCCTTGCCTCTCCACCGCCGCGGCCCGCCAGGAACCCAGATCGGGCCCTGGGAAGCCCATCTGGGCCCGAGGCGCCCCAGCCTCCCGTGCCCGTCCGCTCGCCTGGCTCCTCCCCGAGCATCCGGATCTGCGCCGCCGGAGTTCTCCGTCGCCGGCGAGCCTCGTCGCCGCCGCCAGGTCGCCGAGTCCACCAGCAGGCCAGGTGCCGCCGCCCCTGCCCTCCTTCTCTCCTCCTCGCCCCATTCTTCCCTCTGCTCGGTCCTCTCACCTCTCTCTCTCCCTTCGCAGGCCGCCATGGACGCCGATCCCGTCGAGGTCTCGTCGCCCCGAGCTCGACCTCGGGTCAGATCCGGCCGGAAACGGGGCCCGGCCTCCTCCCGTGGCTGGATCCGCCCGTCCCCATCCTCTCCTCGTGCCACCGGCGGCCCCCGTCGCTGCCCCGCCACCGCCTGTGTCCTCTGCTTCCAGGACGAGGCGCCCGCTCGTCCGCTCGTCGCGCGTTGACCGGCCCCCAGCCCCCCTCGTTCGGCCCAGCAAGGCCCAACGGCGACCGGCCCAGCCATGCCCAACGCAGCTCCGCCTACCCCAAGCCTCCTCACCGACCGGGCCATGGCCCATGGTGAGCGCCAGATCCAGCGCCCCCTTTTTTTCCTGTGCTGTTGGCCCAGCCAGTTTCGGCCCGTGATGTTTTTTTCCCTGCCAGGATGATTTTATCTATTTTTTCCAGGATTTTCAGATTTGCAGAAAAGTTCCTAGAGTTCATGCATTTAATAACTCACAAACCGTGCATCACATGTAAATAATTTATATATGTAAAATGCTCACAAAATTGTGTAGATTAATAATATGCCACTTTCATCTATGTTAAAAATGTTTAACTTGCTATTTGTTTAAATTTGCTTATATGCCATGTTAAAATGCTTTAATTCATAACTAAATAACCGTAGCTTGGTTTCTAATAAACTTTATATGTAAATGGGGTGGAAAAATGCCTAGATTAACATGGTGCACTTTATTTTCCTGTTTAACAACATTAAAATTGTGTTTAGGACAGAACAGTAGCTAATTCATAATTTGCACATGGGGATTTTCCGGAATTGTTGTTTGTTGTTCCGGCCTCATTTAAACTTGCTTAGATAGGTAGTTTCTTCATGCTTCACCTCTTGCCATGTTTAATAACATTTAATATTGTTGGGTACAAAACGAGAGAGAACTAAATACTTGCATGTGGTGTTTCTTCAATATGCAACTCGTTGCATATTGAGCTCCACTTAATTTGTAGTATTGTTTGTGCACTTTGCCATGCCATGCCTCATTAAGCCGGACATGCATCATGCTTGTTTGTGCATCATGCCATGTTTATGCTTGTGCATTTACCATGTTGTTTGTTTCTTTCCGGTGTTGCCTCTTAGTTCCGGTAATGTTGCGATTGTGAGGATTCGTTCGACTGCTCCCGTTCGTCTTCTTCATGGACTCGTTCTTCTTCCTAGCGGGATTTCAGGCAAGATGACTGCTACCCTGGATCTCACTACTATCATTGCTATGCTAGTTGTTTCGTTCTATCGCTATGCTGCGCTACCTATCACCTGTTTATCAAGCCATCCCATATTGCCATGAACCTCTAACCTTTGACACCTTTCCTATGCAAACCATTGTTTGGCTATGTTACCGCTTTGCTCAGCCCTCTTATAGTGTTGCTAGTTGCAGGTGAAGTTGAAGATTTCTCCATGGTGGACAGGATTTTGGTTGGGATATCACAATATCTCTTATATTATTAATGCATCTATATACTTGGTAAAGGGTGGAAGACTCGGCCTTTTGCCTAGTGTTTTGTTCCACTCTTGCCGCCCTAGTTTCCGTCATACCGGTGTTATGTTCCTGGATTTTGCGTTCCTTACGCGGTCGGGTGATTTATGGGACCCCCTTGACAGTTCGCTTTGAATAAAACTCCTCCAGCAAGGCCCAACCTTGGTTTTACCATTTGCCTCACCACCACCTATCCCTTTCCCTTGGGTTGGCCAACCCGAGGGTCATCTTTATTTTAGCCCCCCCAGGCCAGTGCTTGTCTAAGTGTTGGTCCGAACCGAGTAGACTGCGGGGCCACCTCGGGGCAACTCGAGGGCTGGTTTTACTCGTAGGATGTCTCATCCGGTGTTGCCCTGAGAACAAGATATGTGCAGCTCCTATCGGGATTGTCAGCGCATCGGGCGGCTTTGCTGGTCTTGTTTTACCATTGTCGAAATGTCTTGTAAACCGGGATTCCGAGTCTGATCGGGTCTTCTTGGGAGAAGGTCTATTCCTTCGTTGATCGCGAGAGCTTGTCATGGGCTAAGTTGGGACACCCCTGCAGGGTATAATCTTTTGAAAGCCGTGCCTGCGGTTATAGGCAGATGGGAATTTGTTAATGTCCGGTTGTAGATAACTTGACACCAGATCCGAATTAAAACGCATCAACCGCGTGTGTAGCCGTGATGGTCTCTTTTCGGCGGAGTACGGGAAGTGAACATGGTTTCTGGGTTATGTTTGACGTAAGTAGGAGTTCCGGATCACTTCTTGATCATTGCTAGCTTCACGACCGTTCCTCTTGCTCTCTTCTCGCTCTTATTTGCGTATGTTAGCCACCATATCATGCTTAGTCGCTGCTGCAGCCTCACCACTTTACCCCTTCCTTTCCCTTTAAGCTTTGCTAGTCTTGATACCCATGGTAATGGGATTGCTGAGTCCTCGTGGCTCACAGATTACTACAACAACAGTTGCAGGTACAGGTTGTGCGATGATCATGACGCGAGAGCGATGCTTGCTTGCGTTGAGTTCTTCTTCTGCTTCTTCGATCAGGTATAGGATCCAGGTCGGCAGCCTGGGCTAGCAGGGTGGATGCCATTTGAGTTTCTGTTTGTGTTTCATCCGTAGTCGGATGATGCTCTGATGTATTGTGATGTTGTATTCATGTGGCATTGTATGCCTCTTGTATGTATCCCCATCTATTATGTAATGTTGATGTAATGATTTCCACCTTGCAAAAGCATTTCAATATGCGGGTCTATCCTTGGTGGGACCTTCGAGTTCCTTTTGGATAGGGTCGCATATTGGGCGTGACAAGTTGGTATCAGAGCCTTGACCGACCATAGGAGGCCCCTTGATTGTCGGCCGTTGTTGAGTCTAGAAGAAAACTATTTTGAGTCTTAGGATTATTTATATCAGAGAGTAGCAATTCTTTTTACTCCTCAGCCCCCTTC
This sequence comes from Triticum aestivum, assembly GCF_018294505.1. NCBI lineage: Eukaryota > Viridiplantae > Streptophyta > Magnoliopsida > Poales > Poaceae > Triticum > Triticum aestivum. The sequence continues at coordinate 639,354,543 of NC_057801.1, forward strand.
ATCGCTCTGGTGAGGACTCCTGACGTAGATGTTTTGACTTTCCTCTTCTCAAATTTCACTAAAATTTTTTTAGGATCACGCGGGTATCTTGGAATCTTTTCGATGGTTTTGTGACGAGAACATTGTTCTTGGTGCCTCCTGTCTATTTATGTGGCTTTGACCCGGGGAGTTGAGCTTCGAGGTGTTGTCGTCACAATTTTATCGTTGCAGTTCTGGAATACCTGAGTTTTGCCGACATTGAAAATCTCTTTTATGCAGTTGTTGGTGAGATAACCTCGACGTCACCCAGTATTGGGGAGTTCGGGAGTATTGCCATAACTTGTATAACGGATGCTTTTCGAAGGTTGAGGTACACGATTTCCGAAGGTTTCTTGGTTATGTGTTGACGAATGGATACAGCTGGATGTAGGTATTGTTAGTTTGGGTGAGATATATTGCTTCCCCTGTATCCCCAACACCAGATTGCATAACCAGAAAGTTTCGGGAGTTTTATAGGTGGGAATTCAAGTAGCTCCTAGAATATCTTTTCGACAGATGCATGATATGAGATTGGGGTTCGACGTCTAGTGGTCCGCCTTTCCACGGTCGTTTTTATAGTGGTCTCGTTGTGTCTTAAAGAACCCTTGGCTATGCTGGTTCGGGGACACTTCGTATGTCATGTGCACTGCCTTGTACATGATGGTGCTGTACACTCGAGCCCATGTGGGCCCCACCATGAAAACTTCGGACGGAATCTCTATCATATGTTTGTTCCGGCTTATTCTGCAAGCCAATCCTTTGTTTTGTTTTATTTGTGGTATTCGAGTTGCTTCGAGTCAAATGTTGAATCCATACCTTTCTTAAATGGTGTTCTCATATTTCTATGGGAGTGCTAATCCTTTTGATCATCGAGATGGTCATGTCAATTCTTTCCAACCGGTGTGCTTCTTTTCAAGTGGATCCGATCATTTCAACATTCGCAAGATCATCTCTCAGTTTCCCAATGTTGTTCGTTTCATCCGTCCTCAAGTTGTCTTGGTTTTCCCGCCCTCCCACCCTTTTCTTCTTCAAGGACTCATATATCTTAATCAAGTATCCATCTTATGGATGTGAAGTTTCTCCATTCTTTTCCCGTCAATGTTCTTATCCGGTGATCCCTCGTGAAGATGCTCACGAGCTTCAAGTTCATCATCCTTCGTTTTTTTCCTTCTCCGGTGGATCCAATTCAAACTTTCAGTGTTGATCATATTCCTTTCCTCGTGTCAAATGCTTTATAATGCCGGTGCACCTCTCAATCACTCACCTCTTGCTATTCATTTGTTCTGGAGTGCTCAAGATATCTCAGAAGACTTGTGTTTCCATTCTCAATCTGTTCAAGATATTTCGAGGTTGTTATCTCATTCAAGTCATTTAATTCAACCGGTGCAATCCCCCCTTTCAATCAATCATTCAATGGTGTATCTTTTGAGTGGGCCCTAACCCACAGGTCTTTTCCCAGGATCTTATCCGACTCTTCTAATTTTCCCGGAGCTATTCCCAAATTCTTTTGAAGTTTGACGTAAGAATGAATTATCATCAATCATATTCCTTCTCCAAGATCTTTCAAATTCTTTCATCGTTGGTTCAACCTTTCTAATTTTCATCCCGGAGTATCTCAACAATTCTTGGTGGTGTTCTTCATCGTCATTCCCGGATCTTGAAGACCGAAGAAGGATTTCTCTTAAATCTTGCTCCATTCTCTTCAAGATTCATGGTTCTAGCTTGATGCCATCCTCTCATAATTGTTTTTGATTGTGAGAATTCTTTTCACCTATCTGGAGCATTTCATGAGTTGTTTCCATTTCTTTCCTCAGAAGGCCATCATGTCATAATTCCTCATTCTCAACCTTCATCTCTCGTTCTCCAAATCTAACTGGTGCATCGTTCAAATATCCTCTAATCAGTTCATGTTCTATTCGTTCTCATGTATCTAAATCCCCTCAATTATCTTCATTCGTTTTTCCAATTCTTCCCGGTGAATTGTGCCTTTGCTAATCACATTTTCAATTCTTACGGTGGTTCGTTCCAGATTTCTCTTCCTTTGTTATCGCATCTATTCATTCGTTCTCTCGTTGTTTTCAATCCTACCGGTGGCTCGTTGAAGACCGTCACAAGTTTGCGCTATATCTATCTTGATCCTTTTTACGAGAATAAGTAGTATGCCAAATCCGTTGTTTGTCATCAATTTAAATTGGTGAAGGATACGCATACCGTAATTCTTATTATTGTTTCATCCGAGTGATCTAGTTTCCTCTTTCCAGAGTTGTTCATCATGTCACATTTCTCGGTTCGAGATGCTTCATCTTTTCTTTTCCGGAGTTCCAAGTTTTCCGCATTATCTCGTCGCGAAGCTTCATCTAAATCATCACAAGGTTCACCTTGTGTTTTCAGCTTCTCCTTCTTTTTATCATCCTTTCATTACCGGAGTTCTTCATGGAGGCTCTACATGACGGTTCGTCAAGGATTCTTTTCATTCTTCAATTGTTCTTCAAGATTTCTCTTGAAGTTATGATCCGCCAAGCTATACTCTAAAGTAAACATGGTGCTCAACACATGTTTTGTTTTGAGGCGTTCAAGTATTCTTCATCTTGCATTCCGAAGTGCAATTCTCTCTATTTTATCTTCTGAGGTGGTGTTATGTCACTCTTGACAATTTCCTTCATGTTTCATGATTCACAAGTTGTCAGGAATGACGTATTTTAAATCCATCAATCTCTTCTGTGGAGTTATCTTGGTATAGATTTCACCTAAAGCCTTCCCTAAGGAATGTTGCTATGGTGGTGCTTATCAATGATCCAAGTTTTCTCCTATCCTCTCGGCAAAAGCAATTTTCATCTCTTCGTTGATCTCAAGCAAGCAATTGTTTCTGTTAATGGCCGGTTGTCACCTCATAGTCTTGAGATGTTTTCCATAAGCCCACTACAAGCTTATTCGTTTCGTTGTTGGTTTTCCAACAACTCCGTTATAACCTTCTTAGAAGGGTGCTTTCCAAGTTTATTTGTGGCAGAAATTGTCATTTTCTTCTCCGTCCCTTTTATCCCAACAATCTAGCTTCTATTCTTTTGTTCCGGAGGCATTGTGATGTTGCTCTCTTCACTAATCATCTCGTTTTGTCAAGATCATGTTCTTTTCGTGCTTATCCATTTAACCAGAGTGTTGTGTTCTCATTCAAGCTCTTTCATCTTATCAAGTTTTGCTTCTCTTTTCAACCGGAGTGCTGTCTGAAATCTTTCTTACCCCTTGTGCTATTTTTTTTCAATAGTTCCGGAGGCAGTATGTTGTTGATTTCATCAAGTATCCTCTCATCTTGTCAAGTTCATGTTCAATTTCTTCCATTTACAGTCGGAGTGCTATCAAAATTATATCATTCTTATTCATTCTTATCTTGTTTCAACCAGAGTGGTTTCAATTCCTTCTTGTCCATTAAACTCTTGATTCATGTATTTGCAACCTTCAAGTTCTCGTAATGTTCATTGTTCCTCTTTTCTAACAGATTGTTTGCAATCTCGTTCATCTCTGTTGTATTCTTTCTTTTATATTGCTCAACCTCTCAAGGTTCGTGGTTTCACTCATTTGTCGAAGAAGCAACTTAGTTTTACCGCTTATCTTCCTCTTCCTTTTCCCTCTGGTCCCATCCTAGATCTCGGGACGAGATCCTCTCATAGTGGTGGAGTTTTGTAATGCCCCGGATACAACTTTCCATATTCGTAACTCCAACTCTTGCCTTTTCCGGAGATGCGATATGATATTTCCTCCGTGGTTGGGTTTTGTCTGTTGTTTTGCATTTTGTTCTTGTTATGCATCTCATCTCATAGCATCATGCGCATTGCATCGACATCATTCTTATAAAACTTGCACCCGTTCTGGTTCCGCCGGTTCTCTCCGTTGTCCGTTCTGAGCCCGACCACACTTGCACGCGCCCGTGGCACCTCCAAAATATTATTTTATAAGTGGCATAAATATGTTCTTGGAATGGGTTGCAACTTGTCGTGCGGTCTTATTATAGTGTAGACAGGCCGCCTGCCAAGTTTCGTCACATTCGGAGTCCATTTGACTGCACAACCGTTATATATATAACCGCGATATAGTCGGTCTAGCGTCAGACGTTTTCGATTCGGAAACTGTTGTCGGGCTGCCTTCTCTTTTCTCTTCTCAGCCCAAACCCCCCCTTCGCACAGCCCATCTAACCCAGCTTAAACCCCCCTCCGACCGGTGCCGTTGGATCGTCATCGGAGGCTCCGAAACCCCTCCTAAACCCTAACCCTAGCCCCTAGCCTATTTAAACACCTCCCCATGCCATTTTTGGCCTTCCCCTCCCTCCTCCTCGTTTTCCGCGCCCCCAACCTGCAGCCACCACCTCCCACCTCCATTTCCGCGCCCCCAGCCTCCTCCCGACACTTGGCGCCGCCGCCGCCGTGCCCCGGGCCAACCGGAGCGCGACACATCGCCTCCCAGCACACCGCGGCCAACCCCAGCGTGCCATGTGTCCTCCCCTCGCCTCTCCACCACCGCGGCCCGCCAGGAACCCAGATCGGGCCTTGGGAAGCCCATCTGGGCCCGAGGCGCCCCAGCCTCCCGCGCCCGTCCGCTCGCCTGGCTCCTCCCCGAGCATCCGAATCTGCGCCGCCGGAGTTCTCCCTCACCGGCGAGCCTCGTCGCCGCCGCCAGGTCGCCGAGTCCACTAGTAGGCCAGGTGCCGCCGCCCTACCCTCCTTCTCTCCTCCTCGCCCCGTTCTTCCCTCTGCGCGGTCCTCTCACCTCTCTCTCTCTCCCTTCGCAGCCCGCCATGGACGTCGATCCCGTCGAGGTCTCGTCGCCCCAAGCTCGGCCTCGGGTTAGATCCGGCCGGAAATGGGGCCCCGCCTCCTCCCGTGGCTGGATCCGCCCGTCCCCGTCCTCTCCTTGCGCCGCCGGCGGCCCCCATCGCTGCCCCGCTGCCGCTTGTGTCCTCTGCTTCCAGGACGAGGCGCCCGCTCGTCCGCTCGTCGCGCGTTGACCGGCCCCCAGCCCCCCTCGTTCGGCCCAGCAAGGCCCAACGGCGACCGGCCCAGCCGTGCCCAACGCAGCTCCTCCTGCCCCAAGCCTCCTCACCGACCGGGCCATGGCCCATGGTGAGCGCCAGATCCAGTGCCCCCTTTTTTTTCCTGTGCTGTTGGCCCAGCCAGTTTCGGCCCGTGATGTTTTTTCCCTGCCAGGACGATTTTATCTATTTTTTCCAGGATTTTCAGATTTGCAGAAAAGTTCCTACAGTTCATGCATTTAATAACTCACAAACCGTGCATCACATATAAATAATTTATATATGTAAAATGCTCAGAAAATTGTGTAGATTAATAATATGCCACTTTCATCTATGTTAAATTTTTTTAACTTGATGTTTGTTTAAATTTGCTTATATGCCATGTTAAAATGCTTTAATTCATAACTAAATAACCGTAGCTCGGTTTCTAATAAACTTTATATGTAAATGGGGTGGAAAAATGCCTAGATTAACATGGTGCACTTTATTTTCCTGTTTAACAATATTAAAATTGTGTTTAGGGCAGAACAGTAGCTAATTCGTAATTTGCACATGGGGATTTTCCGGAATTGTTGTTTGTTGTTCCGGCCTCATTTAAACTTGCTTAGATAGGTAGTTTCTTCATGCTTCACCTCTTCCCATGTTTAATAACATTCAATATTATTGGGTACAAAACGATAGAGAACTAAATACTTGCATGTGGTGTTTCTTCAATATGCAACTCGTTGCATATTGAGCTCCACTTAATTTGTAGTATTGTTTGTGCACTTTGCCATGCCATGCCTCATTAAGCCGGACATGCATCATGCTTGTTTGTGCATCATGTCATGTTTATGCTTGTGCATTTACCATGTTGTTTGTTTCTTTCCGGTGTTGCCTCTTAGTTCCGGTAATGTTGCGATTGTGAGGATTCGTTCGACTGCTCCCGTTCGTCTTCTTCATGGACTCGTTCTTCTTCCTAGCGGGATTTCAGGCAAGATGACCGCTACCCTGGATCTCACTACTATCATTGCTATGCTAGTTGTTTCGTTCTATCGCTATGCTGCGCTACCTATCACCTGTTTATCAAGCCATCCCATATTGCCATGAACCTCTAACCTTTGACACCTTTCCTATGCAAACCATTGTTTGGCTATGTTACCGCTTTGCTCAGCCCTCTTATAGCGTTGCTAGTTGCAGGTGAAGTTGAAGATTTCTTCATGGTGGACAGGATTTTGGTTGGGATATCACAATATCTCTTATATTATTAATGCATCTATATACTTGGTAAAGGGTGGAAGACTCGGCCTTTTGCCTAGTGTTTTGTTCCACTGTTGCTGCTCTAGTTTCCGTCATACCGGTGTTATGTTCCCGGATTTTGCGTTCCTTACGCGGTCGGGTGATTTATGGGACCCCCTTGACAGTTCGCTTTGAATAAAACTCCTCTAGCAAGGCCCAACCTTGGTTTTACCATTTGCCTCACCACCACCTATCCCTTTCCCTTGGGTCGGCCAACCCGAGGGTCATCTTTATTTTAGCCCCCCCAGGCCAGTGCTTGTCTAAGTGTTGGTCCGAACCAAGTAGACTACGGGGCCACCTTGCTCGTAGGATGTCTCATCCAGTGTTGCCCTGAGAACGAGATATGTGCAGCTCCTATCGGGATTGTCGGCGCATCGGGCAGCTTTGCTGGTCTTGTTTTACCATTGTCGAAATGTCTTGTAAACCGGGATTCCGAGTCTGATCGGGTCTTCCTGGGAGAAGGTCTATATCTTCGTTGATCGCGAGAGCTTGTCATGGGCTAAGTTGGGACACCCCTGCAGGGTATAATCTTTCGAAAGCCGTGCCTGCGGTTATAGGCAGATGGGAATTTGTTAATGTCTGGTTGTAGATAACTTGACACCAGATCCGAATTAAAACGCATCAACCGCGTGTGTAGCCGTGATGGTCTCTTTTCGGCGGAGTCCGGGAAGTGAACACGGTTTCTGGGTTATGTTTGATGTAAGTAGGAGTTTAGGATCACTTCTTGATCATTGCTAGCTTCACGACCGTTCCGCTTGCTCTCTTCTCGCTCTTATTTGCGTATGTTAGCCACCATATCATGCTTAGTCGCTGCTGCAGCCTCACCACTTTACCCCTTCCTTTCCCTTTAAGCTTTCCTAGTCTTGATACCCATGGTAATGGGATTGCTGAGTCCTCGTGGCTCACAGATTACTACAACAATAGTTGCAGGTACAGGTTGTGCGATGATCATGACGTGAGAGCGATGCTTGCTTGCGTTGAGTTCTTCTTCTGCTTCTTCGATCAGGGATAGGTTCCAGGTCGGCAGCCTGGGCTAGCAGGGTGGATGTCGTTTGAGTTTCTGTTTGTGTTTCATCCGTAGTCGGATGATGCTCTGATGTATTGTGATGTTGTATTCATGTGGCATTGTATGCCTCTTGTATGTATCCCCATCTATTATGTAATGTTGATGTAATGATTTCCACCTTGCAAAAGCGTTTCAATATGCGGATCTATCCTTGGTGGGACCTTCGAGTTCCTTTTGGATAGGGTCGCATATTGGGCGTGACATAGGCTCCTGAGATGCGATGCTAAGGAGTCCCCCTTGACGTACAAACAGACCATCATACCTTTGTGGTGTGTGGATTGCCTCAGGGGTTGATGATGAACAATACAAAGGAAGAACTACCTCGCGAGGGGAGGAGTTCTTGTGGTGGTGTGTTTGGAGAGGAATTGCTCCGTCTCTGTTGGCTCTCCGTGAGATCTAGATGGGATCTAGATGAGATGATCCCCTACTATGGTGGCTAGTCCTATATATAGAGGCCCTAGTCCTCTTCCCAAATATTGAGCGGGAAGGGCGCCAACAACGGCCATTTTGAAGGGGAACATCTAGTACACTTATCCTGACTAAAGTTGGTCTTCGACTGCCAAAGGCCCTCACGATGACATCGTCTTGGGCTCCACGATGACCTCCATCCTGCCGCTCTGCTGGCCTTGGTCATGTTGCAACGAAATGGTAACCTTTGCTTGATGCCTCGGTACCCCGCACCTTTGCTTGCCCCTTTGCACCAAAGAGGAAACAAGGACACTATGCAGGCCAGAGGCGATCTGAGACATGGCTCGATTGAGCCCTGGTACGTCGATGCAGACACGCAGCCCACCATCCTCGCCTGGATGGGGAGCTAAGGCGGGTAAGCGGCGGCTGCTGCGCATGACTCTTGACTCCTGTAGCTCTTGGGTGGTTTTAGTGATGAACTCCTGAGGGTTGGACCTTCATTGCTTTGTACCTTCCTGAGGAAAACGTGCCGTGTAGCACACCTCCAAGTGGTGCCCGAGCGCCTCCCTCGTGATGTGGGCAAAGTCGGTCGCCCTCCAGGAGAGAGCCCCGAGCTTTGCCCGAGGAGGGCACCGGGTGCACCTTCTTATGCGATGGAGGGAGGCGCCCCTCGAACGGGCGCGGATCCTCACGCTGTGCCACTGGAGGTGCCTGCCTCCTGAGGGCTCGGACCAGGTGATGTCTTCTTCTTCTTGGGAACTTCCTCGGGAAGGCTCCCGCTCTTGTGATTTGGGTCTTCAATTGACGCGGCCTGGAAGGCACGCTCGAGAGAACACACTGCATCCTTTTCCTCACAGGGGACTATGATGACTCCGCCGCTTCCTGGCATCTTGAGGATGTTGTAGCCATGGTGAGTCACTGCCATGAACTTGGCTAGGGCTAGATACCCAAGGATGGCGTTGTACGACAGGCGAATGTGGGTAACGTCGAAGTCGATGAGCTCAATATGATATTTTTTGCGCTGTCCGAAGGTGACAGGGAGGCGGACCCGCCCTACCGGGGTGGTAGAACCATCAGTGACTCCTGAGAAAGGCTTGGTTGGCTGAAGCTGCTCATATGGCACTTGGAGATTGTTGAACGTCTCGACAGACAGAATGTTGAGCCCCGCGCCACCATCGATGAGGGTCCTGGTGACCTGCACATTGCTGATGACTGGGGAACAGAGCATCGAGAGGACCCTGGCAGTTGCTGCACACTTGAGCTGATCCGCTGAGCTAAACGTGATGGCCCATGTGGACCACTGGAGAGGGCGCGAGGCCTTGAGCTTTGGGAGGACTGCATTCACCTCGCGAGCAAACTGCTTGAATATGCACTGAGAGGCTGGGGCTTGAGAGCCGCCCAAGATGCAAGCGATAGCACGCGACTCCTGGAAGCCCCCAGCCCCGTCGTCCTGATGATGGTGTTCATTCCTCCTTGGTGGCAGTGGCATAGGAGGGAGGCCTGCGTTGCCTTGCGGGCGATCCTCACGAGGCTAATCCCTTAAAGCCCCCTCGCGAGGCTGGTGCTGCCAATGGTCCTTGCGAGGTCGGTCACGCCACCCTTGGAGAGGGCCATGACCTTCCCATCATCCTCCACCTCTTCCTCCTCCTCGGCCATAGCCCCGATCGCTGCGCTCGGGGCATCGGCTGACACGTCCATCTCGCACGGCCCTGAGCTCTTGGAATTCGTTGGTGTTGTGAGTGTGGAGGTCGTGGTACACGCAGTATCGGCTGCCCTTGGATGACTCCAGCTGATCTCTGCCATGCTTCGTGTTTGGCTCAGCTGCGAGCAAAACTGCTCGTTTGCGCTTCACGTCCTTGGCCTTGGGCTTCTTCTCATCAGGGTCAGCGGCTGGAAGCTCGAGGAGGGAGAGGCGCCCCTCCTTAGCCCTGGTGCACTTGGTCGCCAAGTTGAACAACTCCAGAGATGTGCACAGGTCTTCGTGGATCGCCAGTTCCTCCTTCATCTTGATGTCGCGGACGCCATCAGAGAAGGCTGAGATGATGGCCTCCTCAGTCACCCTAGGGATCTTGAGGCGAGCATTGTTGAAGCGCTGAATGTACTTCTGCAGGGTCTCTCCAGGTTGCTGCTTGATGCGACGCAGGTCGCTCATGGCCGGGGGCCGGTCGCGAGTGCCGTGGAAATTGGCGATGAAGCGCGTGCGCATCTCGTTCCAAGAGGAGATTGTGCTGGGAGGCAGGTTCAGGAGCCAGGTGCGGGCACCATCCTTGAGCGCCATGGGAAACTAGTTCCCCATGACCTTTTCGTCTCCGTTGGCTGCCTCGATGCCCAGCTCGTAGAGCTTGAGGAACTCCACAGGGTCGGCGTTGTCGTCGTAGCGAGGAGGCAGATCCGGCTTGAACTTGCCCGGCCAGGCCACGCTGGGCAACTCGGCGGTGAAGGCGCGACAGCCTGCGGTGGCCACCGAGGGCCTTTGCTGACGAAGGGCTTGATCCTGGGGGTCCCCGCATGCTGCCGCCAGGAGTAGCGCGGGGTCTTGGCGTGCCGGAGCAGGAATGCGATCATGACGCACTGGTGCAGGGAGCACGCGAGCGCCTTCTCTATGGCGAGGAACTTCTTGGCGGCTCCTTTCTTGCTGCGCAGACACTAGGCATGGTGGGTCTCGCCCAGGGGCCGCGCGCCTTGGAGCCAGGACGCCTTCTTGGGGAGGAGGCGGTGGAGGCGCCTCCGGGGCTGCATTGCCCGCGCAGGACGGAGGGTGATGCAGCGAAAGGGACGGCGTAGGGGAGCCCCCTGCGGCGCTGACGAGCTCGGTGATGCAAGCGTGCCATTCTTCGTAGTGGTCGTTGACGGGGTGGTAGTGCAGAAGCACACGTGCCAGGAGCAACATGGCGTGGGCGGCAGGCGACGGGGAACAACGGGGAGGCCCGCCGACAGGAGCCGTCTGGGCGACGTGGGTAGCGAGAGCATCCCGACGCTCTGCTCGTGCTTGGCGAGCGTCAGCCATGGACGCGACGGACGGTGGAACGCGAGATGGCGGAAGGAAAGATTCTGGCGCACCCCTATCTGGCGCACCAAATGTCGGATTTCGGGTTCTGGCAGACCCTTGAGGTTCGAACTCTGGGGTGTGGGCGAAGATCTCTCCTCTACCAACCCACATCCCAACGCCTCGCTCGGAATCTAGGCTAGCAAGATGAACAACACAAGGGACGCAAGGTTTATACTAGTTCGGGCCATCGTTGTGGTGTAATACCCTACTCTAGTTTATGGTCTGTGGATTGCCTCAGGGGCTGATGATGAACAATACAAAGGAAGAACTGCCTCGCGAGGGGAGGAGTTCTTGTGGTGGTGTGTTTGGAGAGGAATTGCTCCGTCTCTGTTGGCTCTCCGTGAGATCTAGATGAGATGATCCCCTACTGTGGTGGCTAGTCCTATTTATAGAGGCCCTGGTCCTCTTCCCAAATATTGAGCGGGAAGGGAGCCAACAACGGCCAATTTGAAGGGGAACATCTAGTACACTTATCCTGACTAAAGTTGGTCTTCGACTGCCAAAGGCCCTGACGATGACGCCGTCTTGGGCTCCACAATGACCTCCATCCTGCCACTCTGCTTGCCTTGGTCTTGTTGCACCGAAATGGTAACCTTTGCTTGATGCCTCGATACCCTGCACCTGTGCTTGCCCGCTTTGCACCAAAGAGGAAACAAGGACACTGCGCAGGCCGACGCCCGCCTGGCCTCGATCGTCATGGCTTGCGTCATGAGCACCTCGCAAGGTACCTTGCCTTGATCTCTCCACCTCCTCGCTAGCCTGCCTGGTGAGGCCACCTCTAAGGAAGCTTCCTGTCGTCCGCCCCGCGAGGCTTGGCCCCTCGCGAGGGTCTTTAGCTTGAGTTGATGAAGATGGGCCGCACTGGGCCACTGCCCGAGCCACACCACAGGCCGCAGGCAGGCAAGTCTGGGGACCCCTATTGCGAGAATGCCCACACAGCCCCCTTGTGCTACCTTCCCGAGGGAGAGCAGCGCGGTGAGGCTAGTCACTGAGCCCGGAGGCTCCCTGAGGTTAGTGTGGCCGTGAGGCCACCCCTAGTTGTTTATCACCAGCGCGGAGCATAGCGCTTCTGCTCTTGCACGGGCATAGGCGCTCCTCGGCAGTGTCAACGGCCAGCGCGGAGCATGGTGCTTCCACTGGTGCTGGGAGGGGGCTCCCTCTTAGGAGATCCCCCGGGGCGTGTACAACCCCGCCCTCACACGTGGCTTGCACGACAGAGCTGGAGGAGGTGTATATGGGCACCCGTGAGCCAGCGCGGGACTCACGAGGCCCTACCTCAAGGCGGGTTGCGCCTGGTCTTGATTGGAGATGCTTGAATTGGTCCTGCGAGATGGTTAGGTAGCCTGCGCCGGAGAGTTTCCTAAGGTTGTTGCATGAGAAGGCCAGACACCAATGACCCCACGAGGTCACGTGAACGGGATCAGCCCGCCAGACAGAGCTCAGCCGCTGGATTTATCGACACTACATGGACGAACCCGAGCACAGACGCCGTGCCCAGTCTTCTCATGCAAAGATCCTGAAGAAAAACAACCGGCGCGCAGTTCCCGTGGCCAGGGGGGCACCAGGTCGCGCGCCCTCACTCATCCACCCGCGATTAGCTCATGCGAGAACAAGGCACCAAGAGCCATGGGAGGTGACGTACACGGGAACTAGCCCGTGAGCCAGAGCTCAGCTACTTGGGTTTAGCGACGCTACAGGGACGGACCAGAGCACAGACGCCGTGCCAGTCCATAATCATGAGGCAGTCGCGGGAGGGCTTGCAAGGGCGCGAGACGTTCTTAGCGACGAAGCACCGGTCAGGCAGTCAATAATTCAAAGGTAGTTTGCAAAGGATAGTAATTGGCTCTGATAAATGCAGAAGGGATACATGCAGTAGGGATGGACCCACACGGCCTGGGGATGATACAGCCCAAGGGGCGCCCCCAAACTACAAACTAGAGAGATGTCACCTGGTACCATTGCCGAAGAATTGTTGAAGTAGCCAAAAAACGTGTGCATTGAAGCCGTTCCTCATGAGCCACTCCAGCGCTGAGCCTCGGGAGATTCGGAGGGGACGAGAGGCTCCTAAAGGTGCTCCTCCATCTCCACCAGGAGCGCCTAGTTCCTGGCCTCGCAGGCCGTTCGAGCGTCCCTCATGCAGTGCTGGAACGCCTCAGCCGCGCCCGCCAGGCCAAAAGGCATGCAGACGTAGCTGTCAGACGGACCCTCGCATCGGCCGACACGAGACGGCCACATGAGCTGCCGAGACGCGTCCCTGTTGAGCCTGGGGATGTCGATGCAGATGCAGAACTCCTTACCCACGCCAGGGCAGTGAGCTGCGCCATGTGGCAGCCAAAAATCGGGTTGCAGAACCCTTCCTTCCTGAATCTCCTCGATTCCCTTGCTGATGAACTCCTGAACGCCTGGTGCCTCACGCCTGCTGCCTTCTCCTGGGAAGTGTGCTCTGAAGAGCGCCTCCACATGGTGCCCGAGCGCCACTCTTGCGACATTGGCTAGATCTGAGGCCCTCCAAAGGAGAGCCCCCGAGCCCAACCTGAGAGGAGCGCCAGGCGCGCCTTCCTATGCGATGGGTGAAGGTGCCGCGTCCGGAGACGCGAGGCTCAATGCTGCGTGCTCGAGTGATGCTCCCTCACGAGACCCCTGTCCCAGCTGCAACCTCTTCGTCTTGGGGCGACCTTAGGAGGAAGGGCGCCGTCTTCGTCTTCGGGGTTCTCAACTACTGTAGCTTGGAATGCGCGCTCGAGGGAGCACACTGCATCCTTCTCCTGACAGGCGACCGTGATGACGCTACCGCTTCCTGCCATCTTGAGGACGTTGTAGCCGTGGTGCGTGGCCGCCATGAACTTGGCCAGCGCTGGGTAACCTAGGATGGAGTTGTAGGGCAGGCGGATGTAGGCGCCATCGAAGTCGATGAGCTCGGTGAGGTAGTTGTTGCGCTCGCCGAAGGTGACTGGGAGGCAAACCTGCCTGATCGGGTGTGTCGATCTGTCGGTCACTCCTGAGAATGACTTGGTGGGGTGAAGCTGGTAGTATGGCACCTGGAGCCTGTCGAATGTCTGAACAGAGAGAACATTGAGCCGTGCTCCGCCATCGATGAGAGTCTTGGTGACGGTCACGTTGCTGATGAACGGGGAGCAAAGCATGGGGAGTGCGCCTGCGGTGGCCGCACACTTGAGCCGGTCCGAGGAGTCTAAGGTGATGGCGCACTTGGACCACTTGAGAGGGCGAATTGCTTCAGGCTTGGGGAGCGCTGCATTCACCTCGCACGCGAACTGCTTGAAGACGCGGTGGGAAGCCAGGGCCTGTGAGCCGCCCAAGATGCAGGCGATGGCCCGAGGCTCCTGGAAGCCCCCACCCCCTCGTCCTGGTGGTGATCTTGATTCCTCCTCGTCGGTGGAGGCAGAGCAGGCAAGGCTGCATTGCCCTGAGGTTGATCCTCACGAGGCTGCTCCCCCAGTTGCTCTCGCGAGGCTGATCCTGCCAGCGATCCTCACGAGGCGGTCGTGCCACTCCTGACGACGGTCGCGTCCGTCCCAGCGTCCTCCACCTCGGCCACCTCCGCTACCGCAGCCTCGATCGTTGCACTCAGGGCGTCGACCGAGGCGCCTGTCACGGAGAGCCCTGAGCTCCTGGCAGTAATGTTGTGGATGTAAACATTGTGGTAGGCGCAGAATGGTCGCTTGCCCTTGGACGACTCGGGGTGGTCGCAGCCGCGCTTTGTCTCTGGCTCGGCCGCAAGCACGGCTGGCCCCTTGCGCTTCACGTCCTTGGCCTTGGTCTTCTTGTCTTGTGGCTCAGCATCGAGGAGCTCAAGGAGGGAGAGGCGTCCCTCCTCATCCCTCACGCACTTGTTCGCCATGTTGAACATCTCCAGAGCGGTGCAGAGATGGCGAGCTCCTCCTTCATCTTGACATCACGGACGCCATCGGTGAATGCGGAGATGATGGCCTCGTCCAACACCTTGGGGATCTTGAGGCAAACATTGTTGAAGCGTTGGATATACTTCTGCAGGGTCTCTCCAGGTTGCTGGTTGATGCGTTGCAGGTCACCCATGGCCGGCGGAGGGTCGTGAGTGCCCAGGAAGTTGGTGATGAAGCGGCTGCGCATCTCCGACCAGGAAGAAACTGACCCCTCGGTCAGGTTCAGGAGCCAAGAACGTGCGCCATCCTGGAGGGCCATCGGGAACCAGTTTGCCATGATCTTCTCATCGTCGTTAGCCCCCTCGATGCTCAGCTTGTAGAGCTGAAGGAATTCCGCGGGGTCTGTGGTGCCGTCGTAGTGCGGAGGTAGGTCGGGCTTGAACTTGCTTGGCTAGACGATGTTGCAGAGCTCCGGAGTGAACGCGCGGCATCCTGTCGTGGCCACCGGAGGTCGTCAAGGCGTGGGAAAATGATCCTGGTGCACGCGCACCGCCACCTCCTGCAGCAGTATGTGAGCCTGGTGTTGGGGTGCTGGAAGCACACACGCTTCTCCTTGGGGACGCTGCACCTCCTGGCAGCTCACGTCGTCCCGAGCCGGCACCGGGCGCTGCGGGTCGTGCCATGGAGCCATACGCCTTGGATGATGGCACCCCGGGCCGAAGGTGGTGGAGGAGCCCCGTGCGCCACGTCACCTACTTAAGGTGGTTGCTCAGCGAGCGAGCCGGACCGTCGAAGCCCCCATGCGCGACGCTGATGAGCTCGGCGATCCGCTCGAGCCACTCCTCATAGAGATCTCCCACTGGGCGGTAGCGAAGAAGCTCCCGTGCTGTGAGCAGAGTGGCCTGCGCATCCACCTGGCCGCGACGTGCATGGGATGATGAAGCCGCTGGGGTCAGTGACGGAGTAGCGGTTTGGCCATCTCGGCACACCGACGGGTGCAGCAATGAAGCTTGCTGCTCGTGGCCGGTAGGGCCCGTGGCGGCGTTGGCCACCGGAGAAGGAGCACGGCAAGCGCAGCCGTTGCTCGCCGGAGCCGTCTGAGCGACGCGGGCGGCGACAGCGGCCCGATGCTCGGTGCAAGCCCGGCGCGCGTCGGCCATGGAGGTATCGGAGCGGTGGCGGATCGAACGACGGAAGAGGGGATCCGACGCACCCCTACCTGGTGCACCAAATGTCGGATTTAGGGATCCGACAACCCTTCAGAGGCTTGAACTCTGGGGTGCCTACGGAGATCTCAACCTGCCGAGCCTGGCTACTCGCGATCCTCCTAAGCTTAGCACGTCAAGCTCAAAGAGACACAAAGACATAGATATTTATACTGGTTTGGGCCACCATTGTGGTGTAATACCCTAATCCAGTGTGGTGTGGTGGATTTCCTCGGAGGGCTATGGATGAACTAGTTAAGTGGATGAACAAGCCTCAGGAGGTGAGTTGTTCGTGAGGTAACTTGCATAGAACTCTCCGCCCCTCAGGAGCCCTCCTGAGGAGGCCGATTCCTTCGAGGGTCTTTGGGTCATCCGCCTCGCGAGGCCAGGCCCCTCGCTAGGGTCTTGTGGTGTTGGTGTTGAAGTTGGGCCGTACCAGGCCGTCGATGGAGCTACGTGGTGGCGCAGGCAGGCAGGGCTGGATAGCCCTGAATCCAGGACGCTGACAATACCGTGTGCACATTGATCCAAATGATGCCCAATTACAAAGATCTCAAGCCAAAGGAAGTCATTGGAAGAATTGTTGCTCATGAGATGTCACTCAAGGATAAGGAAGAGCTTCACAAAAAGTCTAGTGGTGCTTATAAAGCTTCATGTGATGCTCCCGCCACATCAAGTGAAAAGCAAGACTTCAATGAAGAATTAAGCTTAATGGTGAAGAACTTCAACAAATTCTACAATAGTAGAAGAAAAGAGAGAAGCTCCAAGTCAAGATCTTACCATGACAAAAGATCTTCTACTCATGATCATAATTGCTACAATTGTGGAAGACCCAAACACTATTCCAATGAGTGTAGGGCTCCCTACAAAAGAAAATAAGACTCACCCAAAAGGAGAAGTAGAAGAGAAGAATCACCTCCAAGAGAGAGAAGGAGTAGAGATGATCGTTATGAATGAAGAACCTCGCGCAGAAGCAAGGATTCGGAAAGGAAGGACAAGTCATCAAGGAGCTACACAAAACGAGGACATCAAGCTTATGTTGGTGAATAGGCATCAGGTTCTGACTCCGACCACCACTCCGAGAGTAGTTATCACTCCGACTCCGAATATAGTCAAGATGAAGGTGTTGCTCGTCTTGCACTTGTGCCAACCAACTCTTATGACATATTTGACTCAAGAAATGATGGAATTAGAAGATGCTTCATGGCTAAAGGCCCCAAGGTATCACACCCCGAGTATATTGATTTCAATAGTGATGAAGATGATTTGCTAGGTGATGATGAGTTACTTGTTGGCAATGCTAGTGATGAAAACTATGGTGAAATTGCTATTAATCATGCTAATCAAGATGAAACGAATGACAATGATATGAATGAGATTGAGCATCTAATGAAAGAACTAAATATTCTTAAGTTATCTCATGAAACTACTTTAGAAGATCATTGAGAACTTCTAAAAACTCATGAGAAGCTACACTTCGAGAAGCTCAACCTAGAGCAAGAGCATGAGCTCTTAAAGGAAATCAATGATGATCTTCAGAAGAAAAGTTCTTCTTACATTGCCAAACGTTTCCTCTTGTCTACTTATATGGCACAAGTAAAATCTAGCAACAAGAGTAAGAAAGATTAATCCTCTAGTAGTAACAACAATCATACTAAATCCAATATTGTTGCTTCTAGTAGTTCTCTTGATTCCACTAATGATTCTCTTAGCCAAGTTACACTTGAGCAAGAAATAGCTTATTGAAGGGAATTATAGAGAAAGGTGTTTACAAGAGCCTTGCAGGGAGTAAGCAATTTGCAGAAATTGTATGCTAGCAAGGAAGGCACCGGCAGAATCAAGGTGTTGGTTTTGAACGAAAGTTCAATGCCAATGGAGTTGAGTGGGAAGAAGATCAATACCCCAAGATGAAGTTTGTTCCTCAACATGAGAAGTATGATCCTACTTCCTTCAAGGGAACACAAACTCAAGATGATCTTCCACCACAAGACCACAATCTAAAAGGCAAGGACAAGCTTCAAGAGGAGATTGATGCATTTGAAGAAGCTCCAAAGGCCTTGGTCAAGTGGGTTCCCAAGACTACTTCAAGTTCTACTTCATCAAGTACATCTACAACCCCGAGGATTCCCATCAAGATGATGTGGATCCCGAAGAAGAAGAACTAGAGAGTTCTTGAGGGTGACTTCGCCAACATACTTCACTCATATTCATATTGGCAAGGAGAAGTGCAATCAACTTCCACATCTTGCACCAGTTCAAGGATTCACAAAACCTCTTGTTAGTAAGTCAAGGGACAAGGTAACCTAATTCTTTCATGGTCATCATCATGTGTGTAGTTCACTCTATGTCTATGGATATCTTTGTTTGTTCCTTGTGGGACTAAACCATGTAGGTATTGAAAGTGTAACTCACTCCAATGGATTGCTTCAAATGATTACATCAACATTGAGCATCCACATCTTCAACATCTACATGAAGTCATCATCGACAAAACCCAAGGTTAGTTCATGCCTCTAAAAGGGGATATCACATCTAGGGGGATCTACTATAAGAATTGAGCTAAAGCAACTCGAATGGTGTGAACACAACAATGCTTTATGTAAAAGTGGTAACCCCACTTGTGCTTAAAGGATGAGTATGACCTATGATCAAATGTTCTCATTTGTCTCCTAAGTCAATATACTCATATGTAGATGACCTAGTCATCGCCAATTGCTTGATAGATGCTAGAGTGTGTGTGCATGCTTTGCCACATATTTCATTTGCTATCTTATTGTGTGAGCATGGTGGTTGCATAATTTTCTTCATTCGAGGACATCCATTTGTTGCTTTGATTAGTTGCCTTTTTCTTTTTGCCAAGTGGATGGACACGAATGCCTAAGTACTCCCTCTAGATATCTATGTTTTTCTCGTCTCAAACTGTATTCATGCTATATCACAAAGTTTGATCAATTCATATTCGAACCCTCTGGGTGAGGAGCACTCGGAGCCACTGTTTTGTCATAAACTTAAACTTCCAAAACCTCTTAATGCATTTCGGTATGATTGAGTTATCCCATTCGGTCATACCGAGTTCACTGAGTTGATCTAGGTTTCAATCTCGGTGCAACCGATTTGAACTTTTCGGTCTCACCGAGTTGCAGGAACTGCTTGCGGTTCTGCATCTCGGTGCCACCGAGTTGTTCCACTCGGTCACATCGACAGGGTCTAGATATATATACCCACAGGCCAAATTTTGGAAATTTCTACAAACCCTTTGCCCGCGCCTGTCCAGCTCTGCCGACTCAAGGTCTCCGGATCGTCTCCGCCATCGCCAGCGACCTCCTGCCGCTGGACTGTGCCATCGTCAATGGAAATCATCACTGCCGTTTTCGTCGTAGCAAGTTCACCACCAAGTTAGGGTATGAACTCGACCCCTTGTGCAATCTTTACTTCTGATTCTTGCACTAAGGTCAATGCCATGATTCTTGCCACATTTAAGATACTTCTATCCAACCAAAACTTTCTATAGATTAGTTGTGATTTGAAAACTTAGGATTATATTTCCATCGAACTCATCTCGGACCAACTGATTTGGCGAATTCGGTCTCACCGATTTGGCCCAGGCTATTGCACTTGTGTTTTTCAGTCTATCTGAAACATACAAATCGGTGTCACTGTCGGATTTAGGGTTCCGGCAGACCCTTGAGGTTCGAACGCTGGGGTGCGCGCGAAGGTTTCGCCTTCTACCTACCTGTCCCTCGCCGAATCGCTAAGATCTAAAACTACGAGAAACACAACGCAAGATACACAGGGTTTATACTGGTTCAGGCCACCATTATGGTGTAATACCCTACTCCAGTGTGTGGCGTGGTGGATTGCCTCTTGGGCTGATGATGAACAATACAAGGAAGAACAGCCTCGCGAGGGTCCGTTCTTTTGGTGGCGTTGCCCCTTTGGAGGGGTTGATTCTAGATGCCTATCTTATCTCCAGATTCCTATCCAGATGCCTCTACCCTGTGGGTGGCTAGTCCTATTTATAGGCAAAGGCCCTGGGCCTCTTCCCAAATATTGAGCGGGAAGGGCGCCAACAATTGGCCATTTTGAAGGGGAACATCTAGTACACTTATCCTGACTAAAGTTGGTCCTCGCCTGTCAAAGGCTCTGGTGGTGACGCCGACTTGGGCTCCACGGTGACCTCCATCCTGCCGTTGGACTGGTCTTGGTCTTGTTGCACCAAAACGGATGCCTTTGCTTGATGCTCTCGCTTGCGCTTGCTCCCCTTGCACCAAAGAGGAAAGAAGGACACTGCGCAGGCTGGCGCCCGACTGGCGCCCGGCTGGCGCCCTTGGTCGTCATGGCTTGCATCATGGGCACCTCGCGGGGAACCCCGCCTTGAACTCTCCGCCTCCTCGTGAGCCAGCCTGACGAGGCCATGCCTAAGGAAGCTCCTTGTCGTCTGCCCCGCGAGGCTTGGCCCCTCGCGAGGGTCTTGATCTTGTGTTGATGAAGATGGGCCGTGCTGGGCCCCCTTTGAGCCACACCGCAGGCCGCAGGCAAGCAAGTCTCGGGACCCCTGTTCCCAGAACGCTGACAGTAGCCCCCGGGCCCAAGGCGCACCCGGGCTTGGCCGAGCAGAGAGGCGAAAGGGCAAGTGCGAAGCGTCGCGGGCCCTAACAGCCTGCGGTCTTGGGCGTCGTGTGGCGGTTGATTTGACGCGGGTGGCACTATTCCCCCACGCCTCCTCATTTGGTGCCAGGCTAGGCGGACTTGCAGTTGTACACAACCACTCCCCTTTCCGTTGCTCGTGCGCCCTCTGTCCTTCCTCCTCTCGAACTCTAGCTTCTGCTTTGAAGCCAATCTCGAACATTTCCTCCCCCCTTCCGTCGCCATTGCTCCGACGAAGAAGGGGAGAGGGAAGGGACCCATGCCTTCGCCTCGCTCGCCACCGCCGGCGGCCCCCGCCGTGGATCGGTCGATCATAGTCAATCGAGAGGGCTTGGGCAAGGTCAGTTCGGCCCTGGCCACCATCTTCAATGAATGCAGGAGGACGACAGCCTGGCCCGCGTCTCGGTTCTCCATCAACAGGATAATCACCGAGGTTCCCTATTTCGTCGACGCCCTGTGGGCGGGGCTAATTCCCCCCTTCTTAGATTTCTTCAACGCCGTGCTCTCCCATTATCAGATCCACATGATGCATCTGGGTCCTGACTCCATTACTCTTCTGGCGGTCTTCACCTTCGTTTGCGAGGCTATGGTAGGCATCCTCCCTTCGGTCGCCCTGTTGTGCCACTTCTTCGCTCTGAGCCTTGTCGACCCCGCCCAATGTTCGGGGTGCGTGAGCTTCATTGTTGCACCTGAGTCGGCGGCCTCAGGGATTGACTATGGTCTTCCTCCGCCCGCGCCTGGGTTCCGCGAGCGGTGGCTGTATGTGGATGTGGGGGTGCCCAGCCCCCTGTTGTCGAAGCCGACCTCGCCTACTATTCCTAATTCAGGCTGGGGCCAGGAGACGCTCACAAGCCCCCGGCTCTTCTTCGTCTGGCGTCGCTTCGAGCGCGCTTGAGATTGCTTGACATGACGGCGCCCAAGGTGGTGAAGGAGTTCCTCCTACGCCGCATCGCCCCTCTCCAGCGCCACTCTCGCCGAATGTGGGCCTTCAACGGGCGCGGGGATCGTATGAGGCTCCAGGAAGAGGACCTGACACCTGAAGCGTTGAGGAAGGTACTCTTGGTTCTGACCGGGGACCCCAACCCTGGCAGCATCCAGCAAGGGGGGGCCTTGCTGTACCTCTGTTCGGGCAGGAGAGACTTTGTGAATCAGATGCCTGTCTTTGACGAATGGGGACCGCGCCCCGTCGGCCTTCAGGGGCCTCGCGAGAATCCAGTGATGGTGGCCACCCTTTCAGTTGGCCGAGGCGACTCTTCCTCAAGTGGCGGAGCAGGGAGGCATGAGCCTATGGAGGCCGCGGGTGCCCCCGCCGAGACGACACCACCGGGCAACGCTCAGGAGGGAGCGGCCCCTGTGGCCCATGCTGCCGAGGCTGAGGGCGGCAGGCAGCCGCCTGCCGCACACGGGCCCGAGGCCTCCGAGGCCCCGGCTAATTTTCTTGGTGGGGTGACCGGCGGCGCGCATCAGGCAGACACCCCTGACGCGGGCCGCCTTGATGCTTCCTCTTCATCGCAGGCTGACCCCTGCGCTCAACTCTTGGGCCACTTCTGCGTGAACTTTGAGGCCCCCCGGAAGAGAAGGAGGCCTTGGGCGACGATTACCCTTGTCGCCTGCTGAAGCGTAGAAAGTACTTCGCCATCGATGAGTAAGTCTTCTCCCTTCCCATCTCCAGATTCTTCTGCTGCCCTTCCTGATCCTTGCTCCACAGGGCCCTTTCTCCCGAGCTCACGGAGATGACTGAGGAGCTATCCCCCTGCTCTCGCCTATCCCATCGTCTCCGGTCGCTCCGAGCAATAGAGCCCTTGTGGTGAGGCCGGTCGAAGAGACGAATCACCCCGAGGCGCAATGCGGCCCCGCGCGCCTCGCGACCTTCCTTCGCAAGCCTTCTCGGGCATAGCCAGCCTGCAGTGGGCTTCTCGTCTGGTAGTGGATCGCGATTGGCTGGGGTACTCCCAGCGCTCTTCAGTTGGGGATGGACTGGCCCCAGGTCGGGCTTCTGGCGAGGCGCGCCCGGTCGCCTCAAGGGTGCCAGCCCCCAGCCCCCTGCCCGGAGGGGGAGCGCTATTCTTGTTGGGGAACGTAGTAATTTCAAAAAATTTCCTACGTACACGCAGGATCATGGTGATGGCATAGCAACGAGAGGGGAGAGTGTTGTCCACGTACCCTCGTAGACCGTAAGCGGAAGCGTTAGCACAACACGGTTGATGTAGTCGTACGTCTTCACGATCCGACCGATCCAAGTACCGAACGTACGGCACCTCCGAGTTCAGCACACGTTCAGCTCGATGACGATCCCCGGGCTCCGATCCAGCAAAGCTTCGGGGATGAGTTCCGTCAGCACGACGGCGTGGTGATGATGATGATGCTCTACCGGCGCAGGGCTTCGCCTAAACTCCGCGACGATATGACTAAGGTGGAATATGGTGGAGGGGGGCACCGCACACGGCTAAGGAACGATCCGTAGATCAACTTGTGTGTCTATGGGGTGCCCCCGCCCCCGTATATAAAGGAGCCAGGGAGGAGGAGGCGGCCGGCCAAGGAGGGCGCGCCAAGGGGGGAGTCATACTCCCACCGGGAGTAGGACTCCCTTCTTTCCTAGTTGGAATAGGAGAAGGGGGGAAAGAGGAGGAAGAGGGGAAGGAAAGGGGGGGCGCCGCCCCCTTCCCTTGTCCTATTTGGACTAGGAAGGGGAGGGGCGCGCGGCCCCCTCCTGCCTCCTTCCCTCTTCTCCCTCGAGGCCCATGTAGGCCCAATAACCCCCCGGGGGGTTCCGGTAACCTCCCGGTACTCCAGTAAAATGCCGATTTCACCCGGAACGATTCTGATGTCCAAATATAGGCTTCCAATATATCGATCTTGATGTCTCGACCATTTCGAGACTCCTCGTTACGTCCGTGATCACATCCGGGACTCCGAACAAACTTCGGTACATCAAAACTTATAAACTCATAATAAAACTGTCATCGTAACGTTAAGCGTGCGGACCCTACGGGTTCGAGAACTATGTAGACATGACCTAGAACTATTCTCGGTCAATAACCAATAGCGGAACCTGGATGCGCATATTGGTTCCTACATATTCTACGAAGATCTTTATCGGTCAAACCGCATAACAAGATACATTGTTCCCTTTGTCATCGGTATGTTACTTGCCCGAGATTTGATCGTCGGTATCCAATACCTAGTTCAATCTCGTTACCGGCAAGTCTCTTTACTCGTTCCGTAATGCATCATCCCGTAACCAACTCATTTGGTCACATTGCTTGCAAGGCTTATAATGATGTGCATTACCGGGAGGGCCCAGAGATACCTCTCCGACAATCGGAGTGACAAAACCTAATCTCGAAATACGCCAACTCAACATGTACCTTCGGAGACACCTGTAGTACTCCTTTATAATCACCCAGTTACGTTGTGACGTTTGGTAGTACCCAAAGTGTTCCTCCGATAAACGGGAGTTGCATAATTCTCATAGTTACAGGAACATGTATAAGTCATGAAGAAAGCAATAGCAATTATACTAAACGATCAAGTGCTAGGCTAACGGAATGGGTCATGTCAATCACATCATTCTCCTAATGATGTGATCCCATTAATCAAATGACAACACATGTCTATGGTTAGGAAACATAACCATCTTTGATTAATGAGCTAGTCAAGTAGAGGCATACTAGTGACTATATGTTTGTCTATGTATTCACACATGTATCATGTTTGCGGTTAATACAATTCTAACATGAATAATAAACATTTATCATGATATGAGGAAATAAATAATAACTTTATTATTGCCTCTAGGGCATATTTCCTTCAATTCTGTTCCCCCCGGCGCTTGCTTGGGGCGGATGACGGCATGGAAGACGTACTTGAGCGCCCTCGGGAGCGTCACGCTCTTCGCCAAGGGTTCCTTCGGAGGGCGGCTGACGCGGTGAGCCTGCTTGGTAAAGAGCTTGCTGATGAAGACGCGCGCCTTGAGGCCGAGGTCCTGCGCTTGGTTGCGGAGAGGGGCGAGCTGGAGGCGGCAATCGCCCTCGCGCGCCGTCAACGCGATCTCGACGATGAGGAGGCCAAGGCATCACTGGCGGCCTCTCGGGTGGCGCGTTCCCGCGCCGTCGAGGAAGCCCAGGAAGCTGACCAGCGGCGAGAGGCGACGAAAGAGCAGGCACGGGAACTCCTGGCCCGGTGCCGCTCACTGGAGGGGCAGGTGGAGCTGCGCGAAGAGGCCCTTGCATCGATGAAGGCGACTTCCGGTGACCCAGCGGAGCTCTAGAAGCGTGAGGAAGCGCTGACGCTGGAAGCTGCCGAACGCGCATGTGAGTATGAACGCCTGGAGACAAGGAAGCTCTTGTTGACACGGGAGGAGGATGATGTCGCTGCACGGGAAACCCGTGTCTTGGAGGAGATCGGACGTCGGGTGGCAACGGCGCGCTCGAACCTCGAGCGTGAGTTCGAGGAGAGGTTGGAGTTGATCCAGACCGAGGCTGAAGGAAGGACCACCGCCCTGAGGACCAAGATGGGAGAAGCGAAGCGGCGGGTTGATGCCTTGCGGGCCGCACTTGAGGTGGCGCAGGGGGAGTCGACTACTTCCCGTGCCGAGGTGCTTCTTCTTTGCCAACGGTTGGACGAGGCTGAGGCCGTTGCGCGCCAGAATGCGGACGAGATACGCCAGCGGCAGCTCCTGGAGCATGAGCACGCACCCATGCTCGCCGCGCTCCGGGAGAGAGCCAACACGGCCCTGGGCAACATCTACGAAGCGGCCGTTGGCGTGCCACACGCAACCAACTACGCCGGCAACCTTCAGTTCTTCACCGACATCGTGACGCAGCTGGAGGCGTGGTCGGTCAGGGCCAAGAGGTTGGTGGAGGAAAGGAGCCGCGCCCTGCTCGGGCGCGCCTTTTCCCGTGTCTTTAGCCATCTCCAGAACATGGATCCTCACTTCGACTTCGACGCCGCCATCGCCCCAGTTCCCCAGGCCGTCCGGGGTGACTTGGCGGACTTGGTGGAAGACAACGTGGACGCTCTCGTCAGGGCCTTCGCTTCAGATGATGATGATGCGATCGTGGCCGCCGACGAGGGCAGCGTGGTGAACGGCCCTGACACCGCCGGCGACAACGCAGAGGGCGACGGCGAGGCCAGCGACGCCAGCGATAGTTCGGGTGGTGCTCCTGAGGATGCATTAGGGGATTTATCCGACTAACCTCGCCTTGCTCCTATTTCCTTACCCTACATGCATAGAACTTAGGCTTTGTCCCGTGCGGGTCCTGAGATAATTTGTGGGAGGCTGTGGTGTCTCGAATGCCTCCTGATCGAATCCGTAGGATCTGCAGTGAAAAAAACCTCCTGAGAGGACACAACGGCGGCAGTCTGGGCTGCACTCAAGCTAGGCCAGACCCGGCTCGCGAGGGGTTCACGAGGGGAGGCAGCTGAGGCGAGGTCGTAACCGAAACACGAGAGATTGCTCGGACGAGACTAAGCACCCCTTCCCCGAACACACGCAAATCTTCGAATTCGAATCCAACTTAAATCCAGCGGGGGAAAGCAACAACCAAGGGAAAATCAACGAAGGCAGAAAAAGGCCACGTCCGGCACCTAGTCTAGTCTTTGACGTCTTCTCACCAGCGCGGAGCTAAGTGCTACCACTAGGCATGGGAGGGAGCCCCAGGGCCTGAGGCCGGCACCCCTGAGACTCCGGGGCGTGTACAACCCCACCCATTATTACGTGAGAGTGTCACGGGGTGGCGAGCTTCACAGGCACTGGGCCTTCTTCACAGGTACCGGCCTTGCTTCATATCGCCAGACGAGGGCCCCGCCTTGCGCCACACTCTAGTGCCATCAACAACGACCGGAAACCAGGACGCCGCCGATGGGGTAGAGCGGTCGCCAGCGGTTCCCCCGACAACCACAGGTCCTCCGCCAGGGGCAGGCCCTGAGGCGCCTCCCCAGCGGAGGGCCTACCTCCTGGGAATGCCTTGCTTCGAACACCGCGGTGGTGATGTCGGATCCCGGCCCCTCCCCTGCAGCCCCTGATGCCCTCCTGCTGAGGGGCAGGAGGCTGCGGGAGTGGAGCAGCTGCTTGCTGTGGCGACCTGCACCTCCTGCGACCCATGATTAGCGTATGCTTGCTCGTGAGGAATTAGTGGTAACCGATAATCGTCGCTTCCAGTGCGGCCGGTGGGGTCGTCCCGGGACTCCTGGAGGAGCTCAGCTTCTGGTGCCTCGTCCCCCCAGCTCGGGCTGAGGAGCGAGCCTTGTTCGCCCTCGCGCGGGTGCCCTTGGTCCAACATGCGGGGCACGTACTCTTCGGGGGCCGCCACCCTGAAGGCCATGTCATAGTTCTCCGCGCGCCACGCAGCTCTGCTTGATGTGCCAACCTGGGGGTGGTAGCGCGGCAGCCCACTGGGGCCGTGGGTTGCGACGAGTCCTTCCTCGCTGGCGGGGAGCGGAGTCAGTGCAGCCGCCGGCCCGGTGCTGACGGCTTCATCGGTGTCGGGGTAGCCTTGGAGCCCACGGGCGCGCGTGGGGCCCCCGCGCGGGCTGCTCTGGGCTTGAGACGGGAGTTGAGTGCAGAAGGGGTGAGCCCCCGAGGCGGCAAAGCCCAGAGGCTCTGCCACCCGCTCTAGCAGCACGTCGCGGCCGCCTTCCATTAGCCTGCACTGCAGCAGCTCTCGGGCCACCGTGAGCGCGGCCCTTGAGTTCGCCTGCTCCCAGCGAGTGTACGGCGCCGTGGCCGCGGCGTGGTTGGACGCTCTTGCTGCCGACCACGTCTGTCGCGGTGTGAGAGCTATCGGGGTATGTCCGCGTCGCCCACGGCCCGCAGTGCCCTGCGGACCGCGAGCTGCCTGGGGCGTTGGGTCGCCCGGGGCGAGCGGCTCTGCGCGGACGGGCCAAGTCGCCCAGGGGGCAGGGTTGCCCACTTGGTCGCCGGACATGGTGATGACGACGCGACGGACGCGAAGCGGCAGAAGGTGGATCCCGGTGCACCCCTACCTGGCGCGCCAAATGTCATATTTAGGGTTCTGGCAGACCCTTGAGGTTCGAACGCTGGGGTGTGCGCGGAGGTTTCGCCTTCTACCTACCTGTCCCTCGCCGAATTGCTAAGATCTAAAACTACGAGAAACACAACGCAAGATACACAGGGTTTATACTGGTTCAGGCCACCATTGTGGTGTAATACCCTACTCCAGTGTGTGGCGTGGTGGATTGCCTCTTGGGCTGATGATGAACAATACAAGGAAGAACAACCTCGCGAGGGTCTGTTCTTGTGGTGGCGTTGCCCCTTTGGAGGGCTTGATTCTAGATGCCTATCTTATCTCCAGATTCCTATCCAGATGCCTCTACCCTGTGGGTGGCTAGTCCTATTTATAGGCAAAGGCCCTGGGCCTCTTACCAAATATTGAGCGAGAAGGGCACCAACAATTGGCCATTTTGAAGGGGAACATCTAGTACACTTATCCTGACTAAAGTTTGTCCTCGCCTGTCAAAGGCTCTGGTGGTGACGCCGACTTGGGCTCCATGGTGACATCCATCCTGCCGTTGGACTGGTCTTGGTCTTGTTGCACCGAAACGGATGCCTTTGCTTGATGCTCTCGCCTGCGCTTGCTCCCCTTGCACCAAAGAGGAAACAAGGACACTGTGCGGGCTGGCCCCGGCTGGCGCCCGGCTGGCGCCCTTGGTCGTCATGGCTTGCGTCATGGGCACCTTGCGAGGTACCCCGCCTTGAACTCTCCACCTCCTCGTGAGCCAGCCTGACGAGGCCGTGCCTGAGGAAGCTCCTTGCCATCCGCCCCGCGAGGCTTGGCCCCTCGCGAGGGTCTTGAGCTTGTGTTGATGAAGATGGGCCATGCTGGGCCCCCTTGAGCCACGCCGCAGGCCGCATGCAGGAAAGTCTAGGGACCCCCGTTCCCAGAACGCTGACAGTCACCGAGTTCATTTCTCTCTGAAACCCTAGCAATCACGGAGTCACCAAACTGTGCCTCGGTATGACCGATTTCACATGTTTAGACTCTAAAAGTTGCTTCGGTGTTACCGAGTTTGACATGTTTAGACTCTAAAAGTTGCTTCGGTAGCTCCGAAATGATTTTTGTAGAAAAATGAAACTAAGTTTTTGACTCATTTGTCTTGCAAAATCTCTACACTTTGTGATGCTCATCCACTCTATCTCAATGCTATCTATTCACAGGGTCAGCTTTCAGTGTCAACCATGTCAGACAATAGTGACAGCCATAATAGATCAGAGGAGCAGGTACACATGAGTGAGGGCACTAGTCCCTCTAATAGTAGCTATGATGATGGGAGCAGAAACACTCCTAGCAACCTGCCTAAGGCTGCAACCAGCCAGAAGAAGAAAAAAACCTCTAACTCAGAAGATGAAGACTTTGTGGTTGATGAGGAGGTCACCTCAAAGAAGAAAGTATCGGCGTTCTGGGAACGGGGACCCCAAATTTTCCTTCCCGCGGCCTGCAGCGTGGCTCAGCAAGTGGCCCAGTACGACCCGTCTTCATCAACCCAAGTTCAAGACCCTCGCGAGGGGCCAAGCCTCGCAGGGCGGACGACGCAAGGCCTCCTCAAGGTTGGCCTCACCAGGCAGGCTCGCGAGGAGGCAGAGAGATCAAGGCAAGGGGTGCCTCGCGAGGTGCTCATGACGCAAGCCATGACGATCAAGACCAGGCGGGTGCTAGGCGGGCACCAGCATGCACAGTGTCCTCGTTTCCTCTTTGGTGCAAAGGGGGCAAGCGCAGGCGCATAGTACCGAGGCATCAGGCAAAGGTTTCCATATCGGTCCAACGAGACCAAGACCACCAGGACGGCAGGACGGAGGTCACCGTGGAGCCCAAGACGGTGTCATCGCTAGGACCTTTGGCAGTCGAAGACCACCTTTAGTCAGGATAACTTGTACTAGCTCTCCCCTTACGAAATGGCTGTTGTTAGCTCCCTTCCCGCTCAATATTTGGGAAGACGACCAGGGACTCTATAAATAGAGCTAGAAACCACAGTAGAAGGAAATCTCATCTAGAGCCAAGAGAGACGGATTGATTTCTCCTCAAGCACACCACCACAAGAACACCTCTCCTCGCGAGGCTGTTCTTCCTCTGTACTATTCATCATCAGCCCAAGAGGCAATCCACCACACCACACACTTGATTAGGGTATTACACCACAACGGTGCCCCGAACCAGTATAAACCTCGTGTCTCTTGTGTTGTTCATCGTGCTATCTTAGAATCGCGGCTAGGTTGTGGGCGTGTTTCGGTAGGGAGAAGATCTTCGTGCGCACCCCAGAGTTCGAATCTTATGGGTTTTGCCAGAACCCGATATCCGACATTTGGCGTGCTAGTTAGGGGTGCGCCGGAGCTCTTCCTTCCATCGGCCCGCTGTCCACCAACACCGCGCTTCGCCCTCATGGCGGACAAGGCACCTCCGGCTCCGGCGGTCGGCGCCGACGTTGGGGCCAGGGGGCTTCGGGCCTTGGCCCCGCCTTGCGATAGGTGCAATGGCCGCCCAAGTTCAAGCCAGAGATGCCGCCGCACTATGACGGCGCGGCGGACCCTTTGGCTTTCCTGCTGGCATACGAGGAGGTCATCCTCAAGGCCGGAGGCGACGAAAAGGTCATGCCCAACTGTTTTCCCATGGCCCTCACCGGCGTCCCGCGCATTTGGCTGCTCAACCTGCCAACGTCTTCTGTGGCCTCCTGGGAGGAGCTGCGCAACCTCTTCCTCACCCACTACGCTGCGCCGGCGCCCCCGGTCGTCGCAGCTCTGCTGGGCGGCGCGCAGTCGCCATGCTCAACCCGCAACACCAAGCCGTTCTTCCGCCAGATCGGCACCGCCCTCGAGCGGCAAGGAGCTCCTCCGGGTTGGGCGGCACCCAAGGCCGACCTGACCTTCAACTCGGACGATCACCCCGTCAACACCGCCTGCTCGGGTGCGCTCCCAATGCTTTGCACGCCCACCATCTGCCAGGTGGCCGTCACCAAGACCCTCATCAACGGCGGCTCCGGCCTCAACGTACTCTCGGTGGAGGCCTTCACCCTCCTCCATGTATCGCTGGAACGAC
Source organism: Triticum aestivum (assembly GCF_018294505.1). NCBI lineage: Eukaryota > Viridiplantae > Streptophyta > Magnoliopsida > Poales > Poaceae > Triticum > Triticum aestivum. The sequence goes on from NC_057801.1 coordinate 639,385,146, forward strand.
TCCGACCCAACAAGCCCTTCTCGGGCGTCGGAGGCGGTTCCTCTGGCTCCCTGGGGCAGATCCGCCTTCCTGTGACCTTCGGCACCCACGACAACTTCCGCACGGAGCTAGTCAACTTCGACGTCACCCACATAGGCCTCCCGTACAATGCCATCCTCAGGTACCCCGCCTTGGCTTACTTCATGGCAGCGACCCATCCGGCCTACAACCTCATGAAGATGCCCGGGAGCAGTGGCGCCCTCACCGTAGCTGGAGATACCAAGGATGCTCTGCTGGTGCTCAAGCTCGCCCTCAAGACTGTCGCGGCAGTGCAGCCTGTCGTCATGGACACCTCCAAGACCAAGAAGAAGCAGTTATTCACCCAGGACAAGGCGGAGACCAAGCAGGTGCCGGTTGAGGAGGACGGGTCCTCAGACGCCACCATCACCATAGGTGCCAACCTCGACCCCGACCAAGAGGAGGTGCTGGTGAAGTTCCTGCGCACGAACAAGGACGTGTTCGCGTGGGAACCCAAGCAGCTAGCGGGGGTCCCAAGGCAGGTAATTGAGCATCACCTGAATGTGTGCCCCAATGTATGCCCCGTGAAACAGAAAGCAAGGCGGCAGTCCACCGAGAAGCAGGCCTTCATCATCCAAGAAACCCGCAAGCTAGAGGCAGCAGGTGTTATTCACGAGGTTCGCTACTCCGAATGGCTGGCAAACCCTGTTGTTGTGCCAACAAAGGGAGGAAAGGAGTGCATGTGCTTCGACTTCACCAACCTCAGGCCTACCCTCAAGATCCGTTCCCGCTCCCCCGCATCGACCAAATTGTCGACTCCACCTCCAAGTGCGACCTACTGTGTTTCTTGGACGTGTTTTCAGATTATCACCAAATCAAGATGGCGATAGAAGATCTGGAGAAGACGACCTAACTGACCCCATGTCGGGTGTACTGCTACACCTACATGCCATTCGGGTTGCGCAACATGGGCGCAACCTTCCAGCGACTGATTCACATCTCCTTAGGCCGGTAGCTTGGGAAAAATGCCGAGGCTTATGTCGACGACATCATGGTGAAGTCTCGGGAGGCGAAGACCTTGATCCAGGATCTGGAGGAGACCTTCGCGAGCCTACGCAAGGTGGACCTGCGACTCAACCCGGAGAAGTGCGTGTTCGGCATTCCTTTCAGCAAGCTTCCAGGATTCCTCGTGTCCCACAAAGGGATTGAAGCCAACCCGGAAAAGGTCAAGGCAATCAAAGGCATGAGTCCACCGCAAACCTCAGAGAAATGCAAAAGCTCGCCGAACGCATAATGGCGTTAGGGCGCTTCATCTCCAAGTTGGGGGAGCGCGCCCTGCCATTCTTCAAGCCGAAGAAGAAGAAGGGCCTGTTTGAGTGGACGCAGGAGGCCGACCAAGCGTTTCAAGACCTCAAGAAATATCTGACTAGCCCTCCTGTAATGGTGGCACCACGCCCTCTCGAGCATCTGGTGCTCTACCTCACTGCCACACCCTCGCATCTAGTGGCAGTTCAGGAGGAGCTCCAGGTCAAGGCCGCGTCACGACCGGCCACGGCCACGGCCGCGACGACACAAAACCAAGAAGGCTTTGCGAGGACCACAACCTCAGTAGATGGAGACCAGCCTCAGCAGGAAGATGCCCCCGGGGCTGAAAAAGCCACGCTAAGCGACTAGGTGCTGGGGGCTCGGCCATCTTAGGAGGCGTCTCACCCTCCGGAGGGCATAGACCTCGTCAGCACACCCACCCTCGTCGAGCACCCGGTGTACTTCGTCAGCACGGTATTGCGAGATGCGAGGGCACGATACCCCATTCCTCAGAAGCTCTTGCTCACGCTATTGGTGGCCTCGCGTAAGCTGCGGGACTACTTTCAAGGTCACCCCATCAATGTCGTCTCGGCCTACCCATTGTAAAGGGTACTCAAGAGCCCCAACTCCGCTGGAAGGGTCGCAGAATGGAAGATCGAGCTGCAAGCGTTTCAGTTGGAATTCAGCATAACCAGGGTCGTCAAGGGAGCCACACTTGGAGATTTTGTCGCAGAATGGACAGAGGCGCAATGGCTTGAAGCAGGCGAGGATCGGTCACTTTCCCTTGGAAGCGAGGCACCAGATGGCTGGGTCATGTACTTCGATGGAGCGTTCTCACGGCATGGCACAGGGGTTGGCGCAGTGCTTATATCCCCCATTCAGCACAAGCTCTATTACACCGTGCAGCTCTGCTTCCAGCATGGCGAGAAGGTCTCCAACAACATAGCAGAATACAAGGGCCTTATAGCAGGCTTCAAAGCTGCAGCTGCACTGGTGGTGAAGCACCTCATCATCAAGGGTGATTCGTAGCTCCTCGTCAACTTCTCCAACAAGGTGTACGAGCCGAAGAATGAGCACATGGAAGGGTATCTTGCAGAGGTGTGAAGGATGGAAAGCAGTTTTGGGGGCTGGAGTTGCAGCATGTGCCCCGCGGCACCAACCAAGAGGCTGATGACATTGCTCGGAGGGCGTCCAGGTGGCTGCCTCAGGAGCCTGGCGTTTTCAAGGAACGACTCTTCAAGCCATCTGTGACACCAACACTTTCAAGCACAGCACTACCTCGGGAGGAACTCCCGCAGACACCTGCTACAGGAGCCCCGGCCTGTGGCCCGACCTCGGGAGCACGCTTGCTCTTAGCGCTGGAGCCTCAGGAAGGATACTGGGCCATGGAATTCAAGGACTACCTGATGCAAGGGACACTGCCAGAGAAAGAGGAGGACGCGGAACGCGTGGCACGGCAGGCCACGACCTACTGCATCCAAGACGGTGAGCTCTACCGGAAGTGGCCAAATGACGTTTCCCTACGTTGCATCTCCAGGGAAGAAGGGAAGGAATTGCTGGCTGACATACACGGTGGAGATTCCAGACAGCACTCATCATCATGGACCCTCATCGGCAAAGCATTTCACAGCAGGTTCTACTAGCCTACATCACTCAATGACGCGACCGAACTGATGAAGTCCTGCGAGGCCTGCCATTTCCACGCCAAGCAAATCCATCAGCCAGCTCAGGGCCTGCAGACCATCCCACTCTCATGGCCGTCCACGGTCTGGGAGCTGGATATCTTGGGCCCATTTCCTCGAGCGCCCGGGGGTTAGTTACCTCTATGTCGCCATCGACAAGTTCACCAAGTGGGCGGAGGTGGAATCCGCCCGCACCATCCCAGCTGGTTATGCGGTCAAGTTCATCAAGGGCCTTGTGAGCCGGTTTGGGGTCTCCAACCTCATCATCACCGACAACGGTTCGCAGTTCACCAGTAATCTCTTCAAAACATATTGCGCTAACCTTGGAACGCAGATATGCTACGCTTCGGTGGCGCACCCCCGGAGTAACGGCCAGGCCGAGCGCACCAACGCAGAGGTCCTGAGGGGCCTCAAGACCAGGACCTTCAAAAAGAAGCTTGAGGCATGCAGAAGGGGCTGGTACGACGAGCTCCAGTCCGTGCTGTGGTCCATCCACACTACCGCCACTAAGCGAACTGGCAAGACCACGTTCTTCTCGTCTATGGAGCAGAAGCGGTTCTCCCTCATGAGGTCAGGAGTTGCTCCGTGCAGGTCCTAGCCTTTGACGAGGCGCAACAGGACGCCATGTGGGGGATGGACCTCGTGCTGGGGGAGGAACGCTGCCGCGAAGCTACGCTACGGGTAGCAAGATACCAACAGGCGCTGCGGCAGTATCACTGCCGCAATATCCACCCTAGGACTCTCGAGGTAGGTGACCTCGTACTCAGGCGGGTGCTCTAGAGGGAAGGGCTGCAAAAGCTCTCGCCCATGTGGTAGGGCCCGTTCAAGGTTGTCCATGTTTCCAGGCCTGGCGCCGCGTGCCTGGAGACTCAGGAGGGGGTGCCCGTCACAAACGTCTGGAACATTCAGCACCTTTGGAAGTTCTACCCTTAAAGGAAGGCCCAGTGCCTGTGAAGAAGGCCCGGTACCTATTTTTGAGCTCGACCCCCGTAGAAAGGCCCGGTGCCTGTGAAGAAGGCCCAGTGCCTGCGAAGCTCGCTGCCCGTGACACTCTCACGTAATAATGAGTTGGGGCTGTACATGCCCCGGAGTCTCCGGAGTCCCGCCCTCGGGCCTCGGGGGCTCCCGCCCACACCCAGTGGCAGCACTTAGCTCCGCGCTGGTGAGAAGATGTCAAAGATTAGATTAGGTGCCGGACGCGGCTTTTCATTTGCTTTCTGCAGTTGGCTTGTTCTCCCTTGTTTGAACCTTTATTGGAGTTGCTTCTAGTGTTATTTGCCATCTTCTGCCCTTGTCCTCTGTTTTCGGCTTTTGTCTAGCTCGCTCTCTCTCTTGCAAACCTCGGGTGGGGGCTGCGCGGGCGCCCTTGTGAGCCATTCTCCTAATTTTCACGGGGCCCTCTCGTTCAAGTTCACAACAGGAGCACCCCTCCCGAACCATGCCCCTCGGGCATCGCGACACAAAGCACCCGGGCCATAGCCGGCAACCCTGGCGAGCAAGGTTCGGAAATAATTCTCCCAACAGATTTCTTGCAGCTTTCAAGGCGCCCGGCGAGGCCTCAGGCAGGCACCTCGTGAGGCAAAAATTACTGCAATCGTCCCGAGCTAAGTTGTCCCTACGCACAGACACATAGCAACGACACCATAACACAGCACATGAACAATAATTGTAGTATGATAATTAGGGGATCATAGTCTGTTGCACGCCCCCACGGGGCTCCATACTTCTCTCTCTCGATGCAGGAAAAGGAGGAAAACAAAATAAAAATGGCGCGCGCCTTGCGACAGCTCGCGAGGAAGGATCTACGTCGTCCTCCCGAGCTCAATCAGACTCCGCCTCGCGCTTGACCGGGGAGCGGCGACGGATGACCCGCTACCGCCCTCGAAGTGGGCACGGCGGCGTGGTGACTGAACGCGGCCACCGCTGGAGGAACTGTGGCCGGGGGAGGAGCCACTGAAGCTCGACGAGTTGTGGTCGCTGCCGGGAGCGGGTTCGCCTTGATCATGGCCGTCGCCAAGGCCGAGCACCTCGTCACCGTCATCATCTTCAGGGCAGCACCTGACACGGTGGCCATCTTCTCTGAACACCCTCACATAGAGGGTTGCGTCGTCGTCCTACTTGAAATGGAGGGTGCACTGCCTGCCCAAGCCACGCGCGTGGGAAAACATCTGCCAGCCCCGGGCCAGGGCCATGCTGCCGGCAACGGAGATCTCCACCGTGACCCAGGAGGCTCTGCTGCAGCAGCCGTCCGCCTAGAACCAGAGCCCGCTAGGGCCAGCGGACGGCAGCTCACTAGCGAATAAGCGAGGGAGCTGGAGCTAGTTGTCGGCCGGGTTGTCCGACCACAGAACGAACTCTGGCAGCACCTCTGCCGAATGGAAGCGTGGCCGGGGAGGCCGTGCAGCCATGGCACGCCTTCCCCCACCAACCGGGCTGCCTCGACATGGGTGGCCACCACCGCGTGAAGGACCACCGCCACGACCACGGGAAGCCACGACAGGGGTCGTGGGGTGCTTGCGAGGACGACCGTGGCTGCACTTGGGCGGAGGAGAGCCAGGCCCTTCCTGGCGAGCCTTCCCCTACTCCGCGGCCGAGAACCTCTTTACGGGAGCCATGGGATGCTGCGAGCAACAGGAGCAAGGAGGGAGAAGAAGCAGGCGGAGCAAGAAGAGATGGGCAGCGGGGGCTTTCACCCCTCCCCATTTATAGCCCTAGGGAGGCCAACCGTCGGCCTCCACGATCGCAGGTAATCATGACTCTTTTTGCATGCAGCAGGGACTCGTCAAATCGGGCAGTTACCGAGGTAGCGTGGGGAAGCAGAGACGCCCACGTCCAATCAATCGCCACACGTCGACCAAGGCCGCAGGCTGTTGGGGCCCGTGGCGCTCTGCAGTTGCCCTTTGGTTTCGCTGCTAAGCCAAGTCCGAGCATGCCTTGTGCCCGGGGGCTACTGTCAGCATTCTGGGAACGGGGGTCCCCAGACTTGCCTGCCTGCGGCCTGCAGCGTGGCTCAGCAAGTGGCCTAGTATGGCCCATCTTCATCAACCCAAGTTCAAGACCCTCGCGAGCGGCCAAGCCTCGCGGGGCGGACGACACAAGGCCTCCTCAGGGGCGGCCTCACCAGGCAGGCTCGCGAGGAGGTGGAGAGATGTAACGCCCCGGATCCGATGCGCCAGGTGTCTGCCAGTTATTCGCCGTCGTTGCCATGTCATTTGCTTGCGTGTTGCATTTTATCATGTCATCATGTGCATTGCATTGCATACGTGTTCGTCTCATGTACCCGAGCCTTTTCCCCGTTGTCCGTTTCGCCATCCGGCGCTCCTATGCCCTCCGGCGTTCCCTTTTCTTCTCCTGTTGTGAGTGGGTGTTAAACGTTCTTGGAATGGACCGAGTCTTGCCAAGCGGCCTTGGTATAGCACCGGTAGACCGCCTGTCAAGTTTCGTGCCATTTGGAGATCGTTTGGTACTCCAACGGTTCACCGGGTAACCGTAAAGCCCTCTTTTGTGTGCAGCTCAACACCCCTTCCAAACTGGCCCAAAACCCATCTAACTCCCCTCCATGCTCTCGGTCGTTCGATCACGATCGCGTGGCCGAAAACCGCTCCTCATTTGGACACTCCTAGCTCCCTCTACCTATAAAACTAGACCTCCCCCCGATTTTCCGCGCAGATCAAACCCTAGCCTCTTCCCCTGCGCGCCGCCGGACACGTTCGGTCCGCGCCGGGACATGTCTGACCGTCACCCCGTCCAATAGGACGCCGACACCTCAGCGCGCCGCCTCCCTCCTCCACTCCCAGGCCGACACCTGTCCTGTCCGCGCCTCCCGCCGCCGCGGCCCGCGGGGCCCGAAGCG
>NC_057801.1:639392797-639396602 GCF_018294505.1 Triticum aestivum
GGATCCGCCGCCCCCGCCTCGCCCGGACGTCGCCGGAGCTTGCTCCGGCCGCCCCGCCCGTTCTCCGGCGAGCCCGGCCCCGCCTCGGTTCCCGCCGGACCCGATCCAGATCCACATCCATTTTGCCAAACTTGTTGTAGTTGATCCTTGCACGCCTCGGTTCCGCTTGTTCTCTTCTCGCTCTTATTTGCGTATGTTAGCCACCATATATGCTTAGTCGCTGCTGCAGCCTCACCACTTTACCCCTTCCTTTCCCTTTAAGCTTTGCTAGTCTTGATACCCATGGTAATGGGATTGCTAAGTCCTCGTGGCTCACAGATTACTACAACAACAGTTGCAGGTACAGGTTGTGCGATGATCATGCCGCGAGAGCGATGCTTGCTTGTGTTGAGTTCTTCTTCTGCTTCTTCGATCAGGGGATAGGTTCCAGGTCGGCAGCCTGGGCTAGCAGGGTGGATGTCGTTTGAGTTTCTGTTTGTGATTCATCCGTAGTCGGATGATGCTCTGATGTATTGTGATGTTGTAATCGTGTGGCATTGTATGCCTCTTGTATGTATCCCCATATATTATGTAATGTTGATGTAATGATATCCACCTTGCAAAGCGTTTCAATATGCGGGTCTATCCTTGGTGGGACCTTTGAGTTCCTTTTGGATAGGGTCGCATATTGGGCGTGACAAGTTGGTATCAGAGCCTCGACCGACCCTAGGAGCCCCCTTGATTGATCATGTAGTTTGGTCGTTGTTGAGTCTAGAAGAAAACTGTTTTCAGAGTCTAGTTATATCGGAGAGTAGGAATTCTTTTTACTCCTCAGCCCCTTCGTCGCTCTGGTAAGGAATCTTGGCATAGGTGTTTTGAATTACTCCTCTTCCCTTTCAAATTTTTCTTTAGGATCACGCAGTTGGTTTTCCGATCGTTGGTTCTTAGCTCTTTTCATCCGGTGCATTTCTCGTCAAGTCGACTCGAGCCTTCTTCATCTTTGCCAAGTTCAATCCTCAATTGTCTTATTTCCCCACCCGCCCTCCCCTTCTTCTGCTCGGAAACGGAGTCCGTAATCGAGTATCCATCCTACTCATGCGACGCCTTTGCATTCTTTCAACCGGTGTTTTCTCTTCAAGTTATTCGTCATTTCCCCTTCCAAGTTGCTTTTGTTTTCCCGCCCTCCCACCCTTCAATTCCCGGAGTCTGACTCTCTCGACCATCTATTTCATTCGTGCGGAGCCTCTTCAGTCTTCCCTCAATTATTTCAACCGGTGAATTCTCATCTCGGTGGACATTCTTCATCCCTTTCTTTTTCCGGTGGTTTCAATTCTAATTTTCGGTGGTGATTATATTCTTTTCCTCGGCTCAAGTGTTCTCCTTGCTCGTTTGCCTCTCGCCAGTTTATCATTCCGGAGCTCAAGACATCTCAGGAGATTCGTCTGTGTTCGAATTAATTCGAGGTAGTCACCTCATTCAAATATTTCAATTGTTCCGATGCATCTTCTATCTGTTCTTCAATCCTTTCCAATGGTGTTCTATTTTAGTGGGCCCTAACCCACAGGTCTTTTCCAGGATCTTACCTAACTCTTCTAATTCCCCCGGAGTTATTCCCAAATCCTTTCTGAAGTCTGACGTAAGAATGGTTTCCATTAGTCAGATGCCTTTCCCAGATCGATTTCAAATCATTTCATTGTTGGCTCAACCTCTTTGCTTTCCATTCTCCCGGAGTGCCTCAATAATTTTGCTGGTGTTTCCCGTCGTCTTTCGAAGACCGAAGAAGAGTTCCTTCTAAATCTTGTCCATTCTCTCGAAGTTTCATGGTTCCAGCTTCATATTATCCGCTCGAATTGTTTCATTTGTCAGATATCCTTTTCTTACCCATCCGGAGTATGTCAGAAGTTCTTTCCCCGTTTATTTTCACCGGAGGCCATCATTGCAGCTACCGTTATCCAATTATCCCGGTGCTTCGTTCAAGTGTTCTTTAATCAGCTCTTGATCTATTTGTTCTTTTGCATCTAAATCCCCTCTAGCTTATTTGATCGTCTAATTCTTCATGGTGATTCTTTCTCTTTCATCAGTCATTTTTGAATTCTAACGGTGGTTCGTCCAAGATTCTTTTCTTTGATTGTCATTTTAATCCTTTCGTTCTTTTCAATCCTACCGGTGGTTCATGAAGACCTTCTCAAGGTTGTGATATGTCACTTCTCAATCCTTTTCAACGAGAATAAGTAGTATGCAAAAATCCATTGCTTGTCATCAATTAAATTTGATGAAGGATAAGCATACAGTAAATCTTATTCTTATTTCATCTAAGTGAGTAATCCCTTCCTTTGGAGTTTGTTCTTCATGAATAAATTCTAGTTCCAGGTGTTTTCATCTTTTCTTTTCCGGAGTTCAAGTTTCCTCAGCCATTTCGTCGGATCCTCCATCTAAATCATCACAAGGCTCATCTTATTGTTTCATCCTTCAATTTTATCTCATCATCCTTTTTGTCACCGGAGTTCTTCATGGTGGATCTTCATGATTTAAGTCATTCTTCAAGAGTTCATCAAGATCTTGTTGGTGGAGTTCAAGTATCTTTTCTTCTCGCTTCTCAAAGTGCAATAAATTCTTCATTTTCTTTTGAAGTGGAGTTTTGCATTTCTTCGTTCCTCTCAGCTATCCAGTCATTTCTGTTTGTGGTCGGTTATCAGCTCATAAATTTTGAGATGTTACCATAAGTCCACATCAAGCTTATTCTTTCGTTGTTGATTTTCTCAACAACTCCGTTCAACCCTTCCTTCTAAGTTATTTTCATTCCTTTCTTCCAATTCTTCCGGAGAATTTGCGTTGTTCATCTTGTCAAGTGCCATCCCATCTTGTGAAGTTCATGTTCTTTTCCTTCCTTCTTTTAGCCGGAGTGCTGCCTAAATCCTTTCAGTCTTATTCGTTTCTAATATGTTCTAACCGGAGTGGTTTCATAGTCTATCTGAGTCCGTGAGCTTTCGATTCTCGTCATTCTCGTCGTTCCTCTCTTCTTCTCAAGTGCTCTTGATTCTTTGCTTCTTCTCTTGAGTTCTTGTTTCACCTCTTCCCTTTTCCCTTCCGTCTCGGTCCTAAGATCTCGGGACGAGATCTCTTGTTAGTGGAGGAGTGTTGTAATGCCCCGGATCCGATGCGCCAGGTGTCTGCCAGTTATTCGCCGTTGTTGCCATGTCATTTGCTTGCGTGTTGAATTTTATCATGTCATCATGTGCATTGCATTGCATACGTGTTCGTCTCATGCATCCGAGCCTTTTCCCCTTTGTCAGTTTCGCCATCCGGCGCTCCTATGCCCTCCGGCGTTCCTTTTTCGTCTCCTGTTGTGAGTGGGTGTTAAACATTCTTGGAATGGACCGAGTCTTGCTAAGCGGCCTTGGTATAGCACCGATAGACCGCCTGTCAAGTTTCGTGCCATTTGGAGGTCGTTTGGTACTCCAACGGTTAACCGGGTAACCGTAAAGCCCTCTTTTGTGTGCAGCCCAACACCCCTTCCAAACAGGCCCAAAACCCATCTAACTCCCCTCCATGCTCTCGGTCGTTCGATCACGATCGCGTGGCCGAAAACCGCTCCTCATTTGGACTCTCCTAGCTCCCTCTACGTATAAAACTAGACCTCCCCCAGATTTTCCGCGCAGATCAAACCCTAGCCTCTTCCCCTGCGCGCCGCCGGACACGTCCGGTCCGCGCCCGGACTTGTTCGCCCGTCACCCCGTCCAATAGGACGCCGACACCTCAGCGCGCCGCCTCCCTCCACCACTCCCAGGCTGACACCTGTCCCGTCCGCGCCTCCTGCCGCCGCGGC